>NC_092746.1:122023711-122324425 GCF_047496795.1 Chiloscyllium punctatum | reverse complement strand
GAAGGAACTGCCTTGGAATGTCTTATTAGGCTAATGACATTGTGAAAAGCAAGTGGTTGATATGTTGTTGCCAGTGTGGATTCCAGCAATTAAAAGATTGACCTCTGGGATTGTTCACTTTACATTTGGTGTGGGAAAACCAAGGGTACACCTGATGGGTGGACATGAAGACAGGGGAGTTGGCAGCAAAAGGTCACATGATGAAAGTTCTGGGAGTAATTCAACTTGAGTTGGCAACTATACAAGCCATTGACACAACCTCCAGGTTCCCAAATATTGACGTTCATGATATAGTTAGCATCCATATAGCCAACACTCCGTATTAACTCATTTGGAGCTTTAAGGAAGCTATTCAGCTGCCACTGTTATCATTACAGTTATGAAGTCTTAACTATTTTATTCACTAATCACTGAACTATGTTAACTGGGAAGAAAAGAAACAAAGGAACTGGCATTTTATCCAGTGCCTTTCACTGGCTCAGAATGTCTCAATGCATATTATGGTCAATTAAGTATTTCTGAAATGTAGTCACGACTGTAATATAGGGAAAGACAGTAACCAATGAGAGCTCAGCAATCTCCCACAAACTACAAGGAGATAGTAACTATATAAGTTCAGTGAAGTTGATTGGTAGATAAATTTTGCTCAGGACAAGGCAAAACCTCTAGCCTATCTTCAGAACAATGCTATGGGATCCTTTGTGACCCTTTGTACCTGAGAAGGTAGTTGGAGCTATGATCTAGTAACATCTGATAGGCTATTTCAATGCTGCAAAGTGTCAGCTTTAGTTATTAGGTCCAGGGTTCGACTTGTGAGGATCTTAGTGAGATAACAGTGGGGCATAACCATTGACCTCAGCACCCCTGGGTTATGGAAGAGAAAAAGAAATCATTCAGCCACCTGCTCCAGCTTCCTCATTAGGAAGTGGATGAACATCAGGCAAAGACTGGATTTCAATCGTTTGAGTTGATCCAGTATCAAAATTCTAAGATACGGTGTCAAAGCTCTCACACGAGCAACCGTCAACTGAATAAAATGCCCAACTAGTGCCTACTCAACAGTTTCAAGAAGGAATCAGTGCCAATAAAGGGGAATTTCCAACAAAAAGACAGTGTTCAATGTTGCAGAAATCTAAAATAAAGACAGAAAAAGCTGGGAATACTCAGCAGTTCTGCAGAGAAATAGAATTTATGTTTCAGCACGGTGATCTTTTAACAGAACAGGGGAAAGTTTAAAATTTAATTGGTTTGAGCAAATAAAAGGGAAGGAGGGTGGGATGATAAACAAAAGAGGAAGTCTATGGTAAGTTGTGGGGGGGGGGGGAATGTGATTAAATGACGAAGGGTTTCATGGTGCAAAGGGAAAGGGAATGCAGAACCCTGAACCCTGAACCTTTCAAAATCAAAGGAGAGGGAAATAAGAGAGAAACAAGAGAAGAAAAAGAAACCAGCAAAAAGTTTAAAAAATTAGTCATTTGTTGAGTTCAATATTAAGCCCAGTAGCCTCTAAAGTGTGTCATCACCTTCCACCCACCAACTTCCATATACATCTCATCATCCACCAACATTTCTGCCACCTCCAAACGGACCCCACCACCAGAGGTACATTTCCCTCCCCTCTGCTATCTGCTTTCCATAAAGACCATTCCCACCTCAACTCACTTGTCAGGTCCACATCCCCCATCAACTCACCCTCCCCTCCTGGTACCTTCCCCTGCCACCGCAGTAATTGCAAAACCTGTGCCCACACCTCCTCCCTCACCTTCATCCAAGGCCCCAAAGGAGCCTTCTACATCCATCAAAGTTTTACCTGCACATCCACCAATGTCATTTACTGTATCCGTTGCTCCCGATGCAGTCTCTTCTACATTGGAGAGACAGGATTCCTACTTGCAGAGCCCTTCAGAGAACATCTCCAGGACACCGACACCAACCAACCCCACTGCCCCGTGGCTGAACACTTCAACCCTCCCTCCCACTCCGCCAAGGACATGCAGGTCCTGGGCCTCCTACATCGCCACACCCTCACTACCCGATGCCCGGAGGAAGAACGCCTCATCTTCTGCCTTGGGACCCTCCAACCACACAGCATCAATGTGGATTTCACCAGTTTCCTAATTTCCCCTCCCCCCCAACTTATCCCAGTTCCAACCTTCCAACTTGACATCGCCCTCATGATGTGTCCTACCTGTCCATCTTCCTTCCCACGTAACCACTCCACCCTGCCCTCTGACCTATCACTATTATCCCCATCTCCATCTACCTATCACACTCTCAGCTATCTTTCCCCCAGCTCCACCCTCTCTCAGTTATCTCTCCACCCCCTCAGCTCACAAGCCTCATGCCTGATGAAGGGCTTTTGCCTGAAACATTGATTCTCCTGCTCCCCGGATGCTGCCTGACTGACCTGCTGTGCTTTTCCAGCATGCCACTCTTGACTAAGATTCTAAGTGCAATCTGCAGGATGTCCCAGTATCCCCTCAGGAAAAGCCACTGCTGAACTCACAGCTTCCTGTGGTAATGCTATTTCAAATGATAAGGCCAGGTGGTATTGCAGCTTTATATAGAAAACCTTGAAGCCCACTGGTCCCAAGATCCTATAATTAAATATGACAAGGCACAACTAATTCTATGAGCAAGCCAGCTGGCAAAACGAGCATTAGTTTGAGGTATATATGCAGTCGTGCCCCAGGAAACAGACCCATGCAATTAATTTTTCTTCAAATAAAAGTTATGAGATATAATTGAAAAATATAATTTAGTTTTATATTATGTAATATTATTATAATTAAGGAGATCCTTGTGTTGTATAGACTAATTTTGCCAAATAGTCTGCTCTGTGCTGTAAAATCTATGTACTGCGCAACCAATATGAACATTTCCATAATGGTATCTTTGTAACCCATTCACCTCCATGTTTTATAACCTATAGCTCCTGAGCAAAATCCATGTGTTAGTAGAATTTGTTGTGGACAAATTGGTGTGCTAAAATTTGCTAACTGCCGGTACCGTGCTGATTCAAATGACAATTGGGGTTTTTTTCCCTCCCAAGAACCTCTGCAAAATACTGGTTAGTATTCAGTTGGAAAACATTGTCCAATCTGGGCATTAAGGGGAAAGAGACAGGAGTCAGTTGCAAACCAGCTCAGCTTGGGGAGGGGCACAAAGGGAGATGCTGTGCGGTTTTGTGCGGAGAGATTTAAAACACAAGAACAAAGGGGCATTGGTGGCCATTTTATCTTCATTGACTAGATTCAGGACCGGCTTAAATACTTTCTAGATTACATTTTGTATCGGCATGCACTACCCTGTTCCCACCAACTTTAAAATGAGTACACATCCTAGGATTACAGGTGGTATCTGAGCTTTGTAGTACTCCCACCACTGATCCCACTTCAGAGCTTGAGCACAAAAATAAAAGGTGACTCACTAGTACAGTGCTGAAGGAAAACTTCACTGTCAGAGATGCCACCTATCAGATGGGTGTAAAACTAAGGCCCCATTTTTCTGAAACAGAAGCAGAAATTACTGGAGAAACTCAACAGGTACTGTAGCATCTGTGCAGAGAGAACCAGAAGGAATATTTTAAAGGAAAGGAAAACACCTGGGAAATGGCCCCATGTACACTGATGACCATGGTGGGCAGAGGGAGGCAGGAGTAATAAAGTGAAATAGGTGGAGACCAAGAGAGATGGGGCCCAGAGACAGGGAAAAGAGAAGCAAAGAGATTGGGGATGATAAGCTGGGAGAGAGATAAATGCTCAATCTGTGCCAACTGGATGTCTGCACAATAAAAAATAGATTGGTTTTGCTGGGCACAACCTATACATTACAACCCATACAGAACTTGAGTGCTGAGGAGAGGTCAGTGGACTTGAAAAGTTAATTCTGCTTTCTCTCCACACATGATCACCTTATTCTTTGAATAATGCCTTTTTAAATCTTATCTCTTTCGTGGGCTACTGTACTCATTCATACCAGTAGATTAGTGGATAGGTAGGAAATGCTTTAAGCAGAATCCTCTCGGGGCCTGAGTAATGTGGGCTGGAGTGGGATTTGTGGCAGAATTGGGCAAGGACTAAGGAGAGTCCAATCTCGATTTCAGAATCAATTCACTTCACTTTTATACATCTGCCATGCAGTGAGGCAATTTTTTTGTCCAATCTGTACTGCAACTTGGTTCAATCAATAATAAGACCTGTCTTTTTGCTGACTCATAATAAATCTGACTATTCCTGGATTGCACTGATAAACTGCAAGTCAACATTATCCCTGTTCCTGTGTTTTTTTTTCTCATTCACTCATGGGATGTGGGTTTTACTGGTAGGGCCAGCTTTTATTGCCCATCATTAGTTGCTCTTGAGATAGTCGTGAGCTACCTTTTCAAACCATTGCATTCCCCGTGCTGTAGGTAGACCCACAGTCCTGTTAGGAAATGAATTCCAGGATTTTGAATCAGCGACACTGAAAGATGGTGATATATTTCCCAAGTCAGGATGGTGAGTGAATTTGGACAGGAAGTTGCAAGTGTTGATGTCCCCACGCATCAGATGCCCTTGTCCTTCTAAATGGTAGAGTTTGTGGGTTTAGAAGTTGTTGGTTATGGTGAATGTCTGCAGTGTGTCTTGGTAAAGACATAGCTCCTAATGAGCACTGGAGGTGGAAGGAGTGGATGCTTGAGGATGTGGTGCCAAACAAATGGACTGTTTTGTCCTGGATGGTGTCAAGCTTCCTGAGTGTTGATGGAGCTGCACTCATCCAGGCAAGTGGGGCTCCAGCATTTGTTGCCTACCCCCAAATGTCCAAATTCTATTACACTCCTGACTTGTGCATTGGAGATGATAGACAGATTTTATGAAGTCAGGAAGTATGTGACGCTTCTGTAATGAGTCAATCCCCTGCACTTAGACCAAATGATAACTGCAACTTTCAAATACACTCGTTGTGACCTTCCAGTTCCTCCAACATCTTTCTCCTCTGTATTTATGTCAAGCATAACACCTCTGAAACCAACAGTACCCCTCTCCTCTGTCTTAATTGCAAAGTTCTTATGGGTATGGTAACATAATAGCAATATTACTGGGCTGCTCCTCCAGAGACCTAGACAAGTATTACAGAGGTATGCGTTCAAATCCGACTGCGGCAACTTGTCAAATTAATTAATAACTGAAAATGTGTTGTTGGAAAAGCGCAGCATCCAAGGAGCAGGAGAGTCGACGTTTCGGGCATAAGCCAATCTAGTATACGAAACCACATTAATAATAATTATGAAACTGAAACTATCTTAAAATCCATCTGCACCAGTATATCCTTCAAGAGAGATAATCTGCTGCCATTATTGGATCTGGTCTACATTTGACTCCAGATCCAGAATAACATCTTTTCACGGTTGTTGAGTCAAAATCTAGAATTCCCTCTCTAATGGAATTGTGGGTTTACCTACAGCACATGGACTGCTGCAGTGCAAGAAGGCAGCTCACCTTTTCAAGGACATTTGGGGATAGGCAACAAATGCTGGCCTTGCTAGTGATGCCCAAGTCCCATGAGTTAATTATTTAAAAGAAGATTGGTTTGTGTTATTTTTCCTAGATAATTCCACTTGCTTTTCTCAAAACATCCTGGGACTTTTTGCCTGAGCAGTCTGTAGAACTTTCTCATCCTGCATTAAAAGCAACTTCTTTACCAAACATTAGTGAGAAGGTGAACTCACTACTACAGGGAGTGGTTGAAGTGAACAACATAGACACATTAAAGGTGAAGCTAGACATGTTTATGAGGGATAAGGAAATACAGCCTTATGATGATAGATTGAAATGAAGAAAGTTATGAGGAGGCTGAAGTAGAACATACCAACATCTGTGTGAACTGGTTGTCTCAAATGGCCTGTTTCAGTTTCATACAAGCTAGGTGATCTTGATATCTTTTGATGAGAATCTTGTTTCTTTCATTTCTTCAAAGGGTATTTTGTCAGATCTTTCAGAAGTCTCGCCAACAGCCAACACCTAATTTTTTTGACAGCTCCACCCTTAATCCTTCGTTATCCATCAACGTTCTTGGCTGCATATCTCTTCCAATCGCAAATGAAGCTCCCATACCTGCACTGCTAAAGCTGCTGCTCCAAAACATATGTTTTTATCTGTCTTGTCTCTGAATAATTTTACCTTTCAATGAAACATTAAATGTCCTCAAAACTGAATACTGATCCTGTAAGTGGGTAGGGACTGGAGGACCTCTACTGGCCTCCTTTATCATTCCTAGACAGGATCAAGCAAATTGATGTTATCTGATGATGATTCTATTTTTATTCTAACTTACAACTTTTCTCTCTATTTGTTCTTCAGTTTTCTGATCCTCTGAATGCTCTTTCTAAGCTTCAATCATATTTTCCTACATGTGCTTCCCTTTCCTGCCAGTTCCCCTGTGCTGAAACTAGTGCACAGCATTTTTACTTCGCTCGGTGCTAGTGCTCTTATCTGTCAAAGGGTGACAGATTTAAGATCCCATTCAGGTTACTTGCACATCTAATTCAGGCTAACACTGGTGCAGTGCTGAGCAAGGTTTATGGTGCCAGAAATGCCATATTGAGATGAGATGTTAAATCAGTCAATAGCATTACTCAGAAAAGAGGATGGAAGTTCTCCAAGTCTGTTTGTCAAAATTATTTTTCAGCTGACAACACTAAAGAAACAGATGATCTGAGCATTTATCCCAATGCTATATGTGGGACCTAGCTGCAGCCAAATTAACTACTATGTTTTGTCACATTACAAATTGTGAGTACACCTGTAACATACTTCAGTGTCTGTGAAACACTTTGTGAAATTTTGAACTAAGTGTGTGACGACGTTGTCACTTTAATAAGGTTATTTTGTCCTTGGGGTTTTTTCGAAGAGAGGTCATAAAGTTAGAGGTGCCAAAGAGTCTACTTTCACAATGGAAGGGGAGTGGCCAGTTCTCCCAGTTCAGGATTTTTCGAGTTTGTTTTTAGTTGTAGATTTGTGATTCGAAGAGAGTTGCAAGCTTCAGTAAAGAATTCCTCTGACTTTCTTCTGAAATCTCTCTCTGGAAGTTGTTCCCTCCTGCCTGTAAGAATCTGTGTTTGGATTTACCTTTTTGCCAAGGGGTGTGTTTATAGGATGTTACTGTATTGGAACAGTTAATTAATAACAGTTACTGTATCAGGTCAGATAAGTTTTCCAGTGGTTAAGGTATTCTAAATTCTGTTTTCTTTTGTTCATGTTTCATCTGTAATATTTAAATAAATTCTGTTTTGCTTAAAGCTGAGTGGTTTGACCAAGCTGCATCACACCTGGAATATCCACTTCACATCTGCCTTTAAAATAAGAAAAAGTTTGGGTCTAGGCTACCTTCTTAAAATATTTGGAGGGGGTCTGGCCTGGTTCATAAAAGTGCAATTCCTTTCGGTAAATCTTTCTTTCTCAGAAATTCAAGGTGAAGGGCCATTTTTCCCTTTTTCTGAACCCAACAGGCTTTCAGATTGTTTACACACTAGTTAAGCGATTCTTCTCCTTTTACCTCATCTGTTATATTTCTTTAACATTACTGGATGTTTTGGTAATAGGAGTTTTGACCCTCCAGAGAGCTTCTCAATTTAGAGATGAATCCTCAGTAATATTGCACAATCCCAAGTTTTACTTAGGTTTAGTTTTTTATTTATTTCACAGCAGAGTCTATGTCCTTGTCATTTCTGTTATAAAAGCAGAACACTCACTCTGCAAAGGAAACCTGCTGCATTGAAAATAATTTATTTCTATAAATGACCTTGGGCAGGGTGAATATGTTTTAGAAATATCTAGAGTTAAAGTGGAAGTTGCAAGTCTTTACAGAGCTGCAAGTTGGAGATTAATGCCTAACTATCTGCAAGAATGCAGCTGTGTCCTTTGATCTGTGGATAAACCAGCATAGAAAGGAATTCTCCTTGATGCTAATCAAATTATATTTGGTCAAAACATTAAGTAGGGGTTGGAAAAGCTGTGAACAGCTGCGTGTAATATCTGTTTGATACACTGAACATGCCATTGAATCTTTGGGTTTGTTGATTGACACATCTGTTTTGAAGGGATTCTCTGATCGATGTATATACTCCTGTCTTGGCTCAGTATATTCAGTTCAGTTTCTAGAATTGACAGTTGGACATGAAGCACTGGGTAGGGATATCACCTCATTCACAAACAAACACTGCTATAAGAGTCTCAAAAGAACTGCTTTTTCCAATTGTCTGACAGATTGTCAGACTGCAAAAAGTAAGTCCTGAAAATATTTTAACCTCTTGTGGTCTCAGGAACTGACGGAAATACTCAGGAGGTTTTCCAGCATCTGAGAAAAGAGTTAACGTTTCAGATTGATAAAGAAAGATCATCAACCTGAAACATCTGCCTGAAAGTGGCCACGCAAGAGGTAGTAAAGAAGATGTATGCTACACCTGCCTTTATTGGTCAGGGAATTGAGTACAACAGTCAGGATGTCATGTTTATGTCAGGAATAAAAGAATGACCAGGGTAGGAATAGGTCCAGTCAAGGATAGTAGTGGGAAGTTGCGTGTGGAGGCTGAAGAGATTGGGGAGACACTGAATGAATACTTTTCGTCAGTATTCACTCAGGAACAGGACATTGTTGCCGATGTGAATACTGAGTCACAATTAATTAGAATGGACGGCTTTGAGGTATGTAGGGAAGAGGTGTTGGAAATTCTGGAAAGGGTGAAAATAGATAAGTCCCCTGGGCCTGATGGCATTTATTCTAGGATTCTCTGGGAAGCAAGGGAGGAGATTTCAGAGCCATTGGCCTTGATTTTTATGTCCTCGTTGTCTACAGGAATAGTGCCAGAAGACTGGAGGATAGCAAATGTGGTTCCCTTGTTCAAGAAGGGGAGTAGGGATAACCCAGTAACTATAGGCCGGTGAGTCTCACTTCTGTTGTGGGCAAAGTCTTAGAGAGAATTGTAAGGGATAGGATTTATGAACATCTGGATAGGAATAATGTGATCAAGGATAGTCAGCATGGTTTTGTGAAGGGCAGGTCGTGTCTCACAAACCTTATTGAATTCTTTGAGAAGGTGACTAAGGAGGTGGATGAGGGTAAAGCAGTAGATGTGGTGTATATGGATTTTAGTAAGACGTTTGATAAGGTTCCCCATGGTAGGCTACTGCAAAAAATACAGAGGTATGGCATTGATGGTGCGTTGGAGGTTTGGATTAGGAATTGGCTGGCTGGAAGAAGACAGAGGGTAGTAGTTGATGGTAAAGGTTCATCTTGGAGTGCAGTTACTAGCGGTGTTCCGCAAGGATCTGTTTTGGGACCATTGCTGTTTGTCATTTTTATAAATGACCTGGAGGAGGGGCTAGAAGGGTGGGTGAGCAAGTTTACGGATGATACGAAAGTCAGTGGAGTTGTAGACAGTGAGGAAGGATGTGGCAGGTTACAGCGGGATATAGATAAGCTGCAGAGCTGGGCAGAAAGGTGGCAAATGGAGTTCAATGTAGCTAAGTGTGAGGTGATTCACTTTGGTAAGAGTAATAAAAAGATGGGGTACTGGGCTAATGGTCGGATACTTGGTAGTGTGGATGAGCAGAGGGATCTTGGTGTCCATGTACACAGATCTCTGAAAGTTGCCACCCAGGTAAATAGTGCAGTGAAGAAGGCATATGGCATACTGGCTTTTATTGGTAGAGGAATTGAGTTCCGGAGTCCTGAGGTCATGTTGCAGTTGTATAAGACTCTGGTGCAGCTGCCTCTGGAATATTGTGTGCAGTTTTGGTCGCCATACTATAAGAAGGATGTGGAGGCACTGGAACAGGTACAGAGGAGATTTACCAGGCTGTTGCCTGGTATGGTAGGAAGATCGTATGAAGAAAGGCTGAGGCACTTGGGGCTGTTTTCATTGGAGAAAAGAAGGTTTAGGGGTGACTTGATAGGGGTGTACAAGATGATTAGGGGTTTAGATAGGGTTGACCATGAGAACCTTTTTCCACGTATGGAGTCAGCTCTTACGAGGGGGCATAGCTTTAAATTAAGGGGTGGTAGGTATAGGACAGATGTTAGGGGTAGATTCTTTACTCAGGGAGTCGTGAGTTCATGGAATGCCCTGCCAGTAGCAGTGGTGGACTCTCCCTCTTTGTGGGCATTTAAACAGGCATTGGATCGGCATATGGAGGATAGTGGGCTAGTGTAGGTTAGGTGGGCTTGGATCGGTGCAACATCGAGGGCCAAAGGGCCTGTACTGCGCTGTATTTTTCTATGTTCTATTTTCTATGTTGCAGTTTTATAAGACTTTGATAGAGTATTGCATTCAGTTCTGGTTGTCACATTACAGGAAGTATGTGGAGGCTTTGGTGAAGGTGCAAAAGTTTAGCAGGATGCTGCCTGGATTAGAGGGTATGCATTATAAGGAGAGGCTAGAAAAACTCAGGTTGTTTTCTCTGGAGCAGCAGAGGCTGAGGGGAGACTTGATACAAGTTTATAAAAGAGTAGAGGAGAGGAGAATAGAGTAATTTTATTGGTCATTTCTACCATATCCAACTGATACAGGAAAAACAAGACAGCATGTATTAAATGGACAGCACAAACTACATAATTTTACATGGCATAAAGTGCATAAGAAATACAAAACACACAAGTTACATTGTAATAGAAGAATGATAAATAATAGACATTTTTCTAGCAGCAATTCAAAGTCGTGCCAAGAATTCCAGATGGGAAAGAGTCCGATCATACTGTGTTAAGGAGCCTGATGACTTAGGGGAAGAAACTGTTCCACAAATTGGCCATAAGAGACCGAATGCTCTGGTATCTTCTGCCAGTTGGCAGGAGGGAGAAGAGTTTGAGTGAGGGACGTGTGGGGTCTTCCACAATGCTCTTAGCCTTTCGGATGCAGCATGTGGTGTAAATTCTGTAATGGAGGGAAGAGAGACCCTGATAATGCTCTCAGCCGTCCTCACTATCCGTTGTCGGGTCTTATGATCCGAGACGGTGCAATTCCCGAACAAGGCAGTGATGCAGCAGCTCAGGGTACTCTCAATGAACCCCCTGTAGAATGTGGTGAGGATGGGGGGGTGGGAGGTGGCCTTTCCTCAACCTGCGCATTATGAGGTGAAACTATGAGATGCATAGATAGGCTTGATGATCAGAATCTTTTTTCCAGAGTTGAAATGTCTAATTCAGAGGTGCATGCATTTAAGGTGAGGGGGGAGAGTTCAAAGGAGACGTCAGAGGCAGGTTTTTTTACACAGATAGTGGTACAATTCTGGAATGCACTGCCAGGGGTGGTTATGGAGGCAGAAACGATAAGAGCATTAAGGGACTTTTAGGTAAGCACACAAATATGCAAGGAATGGAGGGATATGGTCCAAGGACAGGCAGAAGGGATTAGTTTCATTTGGTGTCAGGTTCAGTGCAACATTGTGGACCGAAGGGCTCGTTTCTGTGCTAAACTGTTCTATGTTCTATCTGGTGGAATTTGATTGGGTAGCAGATGGGTGACAGGCTAAAATACCAGCGAGCCAAGTCGGGCTGGCTCCCATCCCAAGGCTATCTGTGTGAAGGTCATTGGCTCATTCAGTGATGCCACTGAAGGGATTTTCCTAACTATTGTCCAAGCTTGTATGCTTAGCCCTGGCATAAAATTAAGAACATAAGACTTTAAAAAATAGGTTCAGGAAAACACTCGAGTCGTGTCTGCCATTCAATAAGATCATGGCTGACCAAAAGTTGTTGGGAAAGAATATTAATTTTAACGTCAATTTGTTCACTCACTTTAACTATGCAGCTGACTTCTACTATAGCTCGAGCCCTAAGCTGGGGTAATAGGTTGGAATCGCATCCAAGTGTAAATCATATTATTGAGGAGGAGCGGCAATAAACACAGTAAAAGAAATGAGAGAAAGAGACGTACAAAAGATAAACACACACACACAGTCATTTTGGATAAAAATAAATTCTAAGCAGCTTGGGGGATTCTGACAAACATGAGGTTGAACATTTTAACAAGATAGTCACAGTTTATAGAAAGACTGAATGAAATGCAACAACAGGTGACATAAAGGCAATACTTTAAGGGAAGGTACAGAGCTTGGAATAATCCTTTCCTGTCAGTCACAGCTAAATCCTTTAATACTACACAGGGCAATTAAATTGGATGATATAAGAGATTGAATTTACTGAATTTAAATGCCTGAGTCTCCTGCCAACCACAGTGGCCCTGAGAATGATTACAAGAAGAAGCAGTTAAAGGCAGAAGCAAGACCTTCCCACTGGCAGTTTATATAGCTCCCCATAGACAACTATGTTGCAAAAATTTGGGATCACAGCTTCAAATGAAAATAGCCAGTTGGAGGAAGTAACCTAGAAGATAGCCAGTGCTTTTTGGACTATCTCTTAGAACAAATCATCAAGAAAATAAAACATGGTGAGAAAATATTTTTTGTTCAGCATTGTCTGTTATAGTTCCGTAAACCTCAAATTCAGTAAGAATGTTCTGACAATTATCGCCTTCCATTGGATTTTAAAAATTTGCAGATCACACAACATTGGGGAGTATTGTGACTTAAGCAGGCTGATAAGACCACAAGATACAAGAACAGAATTAGGCCATTCAGCCCAGCGCCACCATTTGATTATAGTTGACATATTTCTCATATAGTCCCAGCAGTGTGGAATCAGGCCATGTGGCCCGATACATCCAGACCAACCCTCCAAACAGCATCCCCCCAGCCCCAGTCCTCTACCCTATCCTTGTAACCCTGCATTTCCCATGGCTAATGCACCAAACCTTCACAGTATGGACAATTTAGCTCAGCCAAACCACCTGACTTACACATCATTGGATTGTGGGAGAAAACTGGAGCACCCGATGGAAATCGGCGCAGACACGGGGAGCCATGTGTTAAATGGTGGAGCAGGCTCAAAGGGCTGAATTGCCTATCCTGCTCCAAATCCCTATGTTCCCAGTCTCTCCTACTAGTGGAAATAACTTCTCCACATCCACTCTATCCAGGATTCTCAGTATTCTGTATGTTTCAATCAGATACCCCCACCCCCCCCATTCATGCTTCTAAACTCCATCAAGTACAGATCAACCATTCCTCATATTACAAGCCCTTCATCCCAGAATTATACGTGTAAACCTCCTCTGGACTCCCTCCAAGGTTAGCACATCCTTTTTTAGATACAGGGTCCAAAACTGCTCACAATATTCCAAAGGTGGTCTGACCAGAGACTTATACAGCAGTATATTTCTACTTTTGTATTCTAGCGCTCTCAAAATGAATGTTAATGTTGCATTTTCCTTCTTAACTGACAACTGAACCTGCATCTTAACCTTAATCGGATCCTGAACAAGGACTCCTAAGTCCCTTTGTGCTTTAGATTTCTGAAGCCTTTCCCCATTTAGAAAATAGTTAGATCTCTAATCTTCCCAACAAAGTGCATAGCCTGACACTTTTCCATATTGAATTCTATCTGCCATTTCTTTGCCCACTCTCCTAACCTGTCCAAGTCCTTCTGCAAGGTGGGGGGGGGGGGGGGTGGGGGGAGCGAAAGTGAGGACTGCAGGTGCTGGAGATCAGAGTTAAATTTAGAGTGGTGCTGGAAAAGCACAGCAGGTCAGGCAGCATCCGAGAAGCAGGAAAATCGATGTTTCGGGCAAAAACCCTTCATCAGGAAGAGAGGCAGGAAGGCTGCAGGATGGACAAATAAATGGGAGGGGAATGGGGATGGGGAAAGGTAGCTAAGAGTGCAATAGGTGGATGGAGGTGGGGATGAAGGTGATAGGTTGGAGAGGAGGGTGGAGCGGATAGGTGGGAAGGGAGATTGGCAGGTAGGACAGGTCATGAGGATGGTGCTGAGCTGGTAGGTTGGAACTGGGGATAGGTGGGGGGAGGGGAAATGAGGAAACTGGTGAAATCCACATTGATGCCCTGGGGTTGAAGTGTTCCAAGGTGGAAAATGAGGCGTTCTTCCTTCAGGTGTCGGGTGGTGAGGGAGCAGCGGTGGAGAAGGCCCAGGACCTGCATGTCCTCGGCTGAGTGGGAGGGGGAGTTGAAATGTTGGGCCCAGGGGGTTGGAATTGATTGGTGCGGGTTTCCTGGACATGTTCCCTAAAGCGCTGTGTGAGAAGGCGTCCAGTCTCCCTCAACACAAAGGAAACTGCATCGGGAGCAACAGATACAATAAATGATATTGGTGGATGTGCAGGTAAAACTTTGATGGATGTGGAAGTCTCCTTTGGGGCCTTGGATGGAGGTGAGGGAGGAGGTGTGAGTGCAGGTTTTGCAATTCCTGCGGTGGCAAGGGAAGGTGCCAGGAGGGGACGGTAGGTTGTTGGGGGAACGTGGACCTGACCAGGTAGTCACGGAGGGAATGGGTCTTTGCGGAAAGCGGATAGGGGTGGAGAGGGAAATATATCCCTGGTGGTGGGGTCCGTTTATAGGTGGCAGAAATGTTGGCGGATGATACGGTTTATGTGGAGGTTGGTGGGGTGGAAAGTGAGGACCAGGAAGTTCTGTCCTTGTTGTGGTTGGAGGGGTGGGGATTGAGGGCGGAGGAGTGGGATGTGGATGAGATGCGTTGGAGGGCATCTTCAACCACATGGGAAGGGAAATTGTGGTCTTTAAAGGAGGCCATCTGGTGTGTTTTGTGGTGGAACTGGTCCTCCTGGGAGCAGATACGGCAGTCATGGTTCACCTGGATCATCTCTGACACCTCCCTCCACCTCCTGGACCTCTCCACCTCCATCAATGACGACTGACTTAACACTGACATTTTTTACAAACCCACCAACTCCCACAGCTATCTGGATTGCACCTCTTCCCACCCTGTCTCCTGCAAAAATGCTATCTCGTATTCCCAATTCCTCCGCCTCTGCCATTGCTCCCAATGTGGTCTCCTCTACATTGGGGAGACTGGACACCTTTTTGCAGCGCGCTTTAGTGAACATCTCCGGGACACCTGCACCAATCAACCCCACCGCTGAGGAAGTGGCTGAACATTTCAACTCCCCATCACACTCTGATGGTCCTGGGCCTCCACCACCACCACTCCCTCACCACCCAACGCCTGGAGGAAGAACGCTTCATCTTCCGCCTCGGAACACTTCAACCCCAAGGCATCAATGTGGACTTCACCAGTTTCCTCATTTCCCCTCCCCCCACCTTACCCCAGTTCCAACCTGCCAGCTCAACACCACCCTTATGACCTGTCCTACCTGCCAATCTTCCTTCCCACCTATCTGCTACACCCTCCTCTCTGACCTATCACCTTCATCCCCACCTCCATCTACCTATTATCCTCTTAGCTACCTTCTCCCCAGCCCTATCCCCCTCCCATTTATCTCTCCACCCCGGAGGCTTCCTGCCTCATTCTTGACGATGGGCTTTTGCCCAAAATGTCGGTTTTCCTGCTCCTTGGATGCTGTCTGACCTGCTGTGCTTTTGCAGCACCACTCTAATCTTGACTCAAGTCCTTCTGCAGCCTCCTTGCTTCCTCAACACAAATGCCAGGCAATGACCATTTCCAACAAGTGAGAATCTAAGCATCACCTGTTAACATTAAATGGCATTTCCAATAGTCAAGATCCTAGGGGTTACTAGTGACCAGAAACTCAACTGGACTAGCCATATAAATAAATGGTTATAAAAGCAGATCAATAGCTAGGAAACCATTTGATTTGCACCACATCTATAAACATCTTCTCCCTCCACCATTGATCTCAGTAGCAGCAGTGTGCACTGCAGATATTCACTAAGACTCCTTAAACAGCATCTTCAAAACCTCTGACCACTCCATCTAGAAGGATAAGAGCAGCAGATACATGGAACACCACCTGAAGTTTCCCTCCTGAGCCACTCACCATCCTGACTCAGAAATATATTGTTGTTCCTTCACTGTAACTGGGTCAAAATCCTGCAGTTCTCTCCCTAAGGGCATTGTGGGTCAGCCCAGAGCACATAGACTATACTAGCTCAAGAAGGCAGCTCACCACCACCTTCTCAAAGGATGGACAATAAATGTTGGCCCAGCTATCAATGCCCACATCCTATGAGGGAGGGTGAAAATTTACAGGAATAGTTCCAGGAATAAGGATTTTACATAGAATCATAGAATCCCTGCAGTGTGGAAGCAGGCCATTCAGCCCATTGAGTCCACACTGACCCTCGGAAGAACATCCCACCTCAACCCATCACCTACCCTATCCCTGTAACGCTGCATTTCCCATGGCTAATCTACCTAGCCTACACAATCCCTGAACACTATGGGCAATTTAGTATGGCCAGTCCATCTAACCAGCACATATTTAGATTTTGGGAGGAAACCAGAACACCTGGAGGAAACCCACACAGACACGGGGAGAATGTGCAAACTCCACACAGACAGCCATCCGAGGGTGGAGCCAAACCTGGGTCCCTGGTGATGTGAGGTAGCAGTCCAAACCACTGAGTGACCATGCTGCACCATGTGCATTGATTAGAGAAATTGCAGTCATTCTCCTTATACAATGTGAAGTGAAGATTTGATCGAGATATAAAAAGTCATGAAAGGTCTAACAGAGTAGACAGGAAGAAACTGTTCCTATTGGCAGACTGGTCGAGAGCCAGAGGCTGGATGTCAAAAGAACAACTGTGACATGAGGAAATCCTTTTGCACATGGCAGCTAGTTAGGATCAGGAATACATTGCCCATGAGTGTGTAAGGAGCAGATTCAGCACAGGCTTTCAAAAACAAATTGCATAAACATTTGAAGGACAATGACAAAGAGTGGGGAAGTGTAATTTGTTGAATTGCTTTTAGAGGGAATCTATACAGACAAGTTGAATCTCTTGTCAAGAGGAAGAAGAAGGCTTGCGTTAGGATGAGATGTGAAGGTTGAGTTAGAGCGCTTGAGAGTTACAACTTAGCCAGAAAAGACCTGAAGAGATTGCTAAGAAGAGCCAGAAGGCGACATGAGAAGTCATTGGCAGATAAGATCAAGGAAAACCCTAAAGCTTTCTATAGGTATATCAGGAATAAAAGAATAAATGGAGAAATATTAGGGCCAATCAAGGATAATAGTGGAAAGCTGTGCATGGAGTCCGAGGAGATAAGGGAGGTGCTAAATGAATACTTTTCATCAGTATTCACACTGGAAAAAGACAATCTTGTCAAGGAGAATACAGGCTACTAGACTAGATGGGATTGAGGTTCATAAGGAGGAGGGGTTAGCAATTCTGGAAAGTGTGAAAATAGGGCCAGATGGGATTTATCCTAGGGTACTGGGGGAAGCCAGGGAGGAGATTGCCGAGCCTTTGGCTTTGATCTTTGTGTCATTGTTTACAGGAATAGTGCCAGAAGACTGGAGGATAGCAAACGTTGTCCCGTTGTTCAAGAAGGGGAGTAGAGATAACTCTGGTAATTATAGACCAGTGAGCCTTACTTTGATTGTGGGTAAAGTGTTGGAAAAGGTTATAAGAGATAGGATTCATAATCATCAAGAGAGGAATAAGTTGTATTTACGAACGAGAGGGACCGTATTGTTGAAGAGGAGAGTGTGAAACGGACTGATAAGCTAGAAGAGATACCTGTTAGGAAGGAAGATGTGTTGGACATTTTGAACAACTTGAGGATAGACAAGTCCCCCGGGCCTGACGGGATATATCCTAGGATTATGTGGGAAGCAAGAGAGGAAATTGCAGTACCGTTGGCAATGATCTTCTCGTCTTCACTGGCAACGGGGGTGGTACCAGGGGACTGGAGAGTAGCGAATGTTGTGCCCCTGTTCAAAAAAGGGAATAGGGATAACCCTGGGAATTACAGGCCAGTTAGTCTTACTTCTGTGGTAGGCAAAGTAATGGAAAGGGTACTGAGGGATAGGATTTACGAGTATCTGGAAAGACACTGCTTGATTAGGGACAGCCAGCACGGATTTGTGAAGAGTAGGTCTTGCCTTATAAGTCTTATTGAATTCTTCGAGGAGGTGACCAAGCATGTGGATGAGGGTAGAGCAGTGGATGTAGTGTACATGGATTTTAGTAAGGCATTTGATAAGGTTCCCCATGGTAGGCTTATGCGGAAAGTCAGGAGGCATGGGATAGAGGGAAATTTGGCCAATTGGATAGAAAACTGGCTAACCGGTCGAAGGCAGAGAGTGGTGGTAGATGGTAAATATTCAGCCTGGAGCCCAGTTACAAGTGGAGTTCCGCAGGGATCAGTTCTGGGTCCTCTGCTGTTTGTAATTTTTATTAATGACTTAGATGAGGGAGTCGAAGGGTGGGTCAGTAAATTTGCAGATGATACAAAGATAGGTGGAGTTGTGGACAGTGAGGAGGGCTGTTGTCGGCTGCAGAGGGACTTAGATATGATGCAGAGCTGGGCTGAGGAGTGGCAGATGGAGTTCAACCCTGCCAAGTGTGAGGTTGTCCATTTCGGAAGAACAAATAAGAATGCGGAATACAGGGTTAATGGTAGGGTTCTTGGTCAGGTGGAGGAACAGAGGGATCTTGGGGTCTATGTACATAGATCTTTGAAGGTTGCCACTCAGGTGGATAGAGTTTGTAAGAAGGCCTATGGAGTATTATCGTTCATTAGCAGAGGGATTGAATTCAAGAGTCGTGAAGTGATGTTGCAGCTGTACAGGACTTTGGTTAGGCCACATTTGGAGTACTGTGTGCAGTTCTGGTCGCCTCACTTTAGGAAAGATGTGGAAGCTTTGGAGAGGGTGCAGAGAAGATTTACCAGGATGTTGCCTGGAATGGAGAGTAGGTCGTACGAGGATAGGTTGAGAGTTCTCGGCCTTTTCTCGTTGGAACGGCGAAGGATGAGGGGTGACTTGATAGAGGTTTATAAGATGATCAGAGGAATAGATAGAGTAGACAGTCAGAAACTTTTTCCCCGGGTACAACAGAGTGTTACAAGGGGACATAAATTTAAGGTGAAGGGTGGAAGGTATAGGGGAGATGTCAGGGGTGGGTTCTTTACCCAGAGAGTGGTGGGGGCATGGAATGCGCTGCCCGTGGGAGTGGTAGAGTCAGAATCATTGGCGACCTTTAAGCGGCATTTGGATAGGTACATGGATGGGTGCTTAATCTAGGATAGAAGTTCGGCACAACATCGTGGGCCGAAGGGCCTGTTCTGTGCTGTATTGTTCTATGTTCTATGTTCTATGTTCTCAGTTGATTAGGAACAGGCAACATGGCTGTGTGAAGAGTAGGTTGTGTCTCACAAACCTTATTGAGTTCTTTGAGATGGTGACCAAACAGGTGAATGAGGGTAAAATGATTGATGCGGTGTATATGGATTTCAGTAAGGCATTTGATAAGGTTCCCCACGGTAGGTTATTGCACAAAATATGGAGGCATGGTATTGAAGGTGATTTAGTGATTTGGATCAGTAATTGGCTAGCTGAAAGAAGACAGAGGGTGGTGGTTGATGAGAAATGTTCATCCTAGAGTTCAGTTACTAATGGTATACCACAGGATCTGTTTTGGGGCCAGTGCTGTCTGTCATTTTTATAAATGACATAGAGGAGGGCATAGAAGGATGGGTTAATAAATTTGCGGATGATACTAAGGTCGGTGGAGTTATGGATAGTGCTGAAGAATGTTGCACGTTATAGAGGGACATAGATAAGCTGCAAAGCTGTGCTGAGAAGTGGCAAATGGAGTTTAATGTGGAGAAGTGTGAGGTACATAGAACATAGAACATTATAGCGCAGTACAGGCCCTTCGGCCCTCAATGTTGTGCCAACCTAACATATCAATCTGAAGCCCAACTAACCTACACTATTCCATGTAGGTCCATATGCTTGTCCAATGATGACTTAAATGCACTTACAGTTGGCGAATCTACTACCATGGCAGGCAAAGCATTCCATACCCTTAGTACTCTCTGAGTAAAAAAACTACCTCTGTTCTATATCTATCACCCCTCAATTTAAAGCTATGCCCCCTCGTGCTCGCTGTCACCATACTTGGAAAAAGGCTCTCCCTGTCCACCCTATCTAACCCTCTGATTATCTTATATATCTCTATTAAGTCACCTCTCAACCTTCTTCTCTCCAACGAAAACAGCCTCAAGTCCCTCAGCCTTTCCTCGTAAGACCTTCCCTCTATACCAGGCAACATCCTAGTAAATCTCCTCTGCACCCTTTCCAAAACATCCTTCTTATAATGTGGTGACCAGAACTGTACACAATACTCCAAGTGCGGCCACACCAGAGTTTTGTACAGTTGTAGCATAACTTCATGGTTCCAGAACCGATCCCTCTATTAATAAAAGCTAAAACACTGTAAACCTTCTTAACAACCCTGTCAACCTGGGTGGCAACTTTCAAGGATCTGTGTACCTGGACACCGAGATCTCTCTGCTCATCTACATTATCAAGAATCTTACCATTAGCCCAGTACTTTGCATTCTGGTTACTCCGACCAAAGTGAATCACCTCACACTTGTCCACATTAAACTCCGTTTGCCACCTCAGCCCAGCTCTGCAACTTATCTATATCTCTCTGTAGTTGAAAAATGTGGTGCTGGAAAAACACAGCACGCCAGACAGCATCCGAGGAGCAGGAGAATCGATGTTTCAGGCATAAGCCCTTCTTCAGGAATGAGGCTGGTGTGCCAAGCGGGCTGAGATAAAGGGTAGGGGGGAGGGAATTTGGGGGAGGGGCACTGGGAATACGATAGGTGGAAGGAGGTGAGGGTGAGGGTGATAGGCCGGAGAGGGGGTGGGGGCGGAGAGGTCGGGAAGAAGATTGCAGGTCAAGAGGGCGGTGCTGAATCCGGGGGTTGGGACTGAGATAAGGTGGGGGGAGGGGAAATGAGGAAGCTGGAGAAATCTACATTCATCCCGTGTAGTTGGAGGGTTCCTAGGCGGAAGATGAGGCGCTCTTCCTCCAGGCGTCCTGTGGTCAGGGCCTGGCTATGGAGGAGGCCAAGGACCTGCATGTCCTTGGCGGCGTGGGAGGGGGAGTTAAAGTGTTCAGCCACGGGGCGGTTGGGTTGGTTGATGCGGGTGTCCCAGAGGTGTTCCCTGAAACGTTCCGCAAGTGGGCGGCCTGTCTCCCCAATGTAGAGGACACCACATCGGGTGCAACAGATACAGTAAATGATGTGTGTGGAGGTGCAGGTGAATTTGCTTCAGATATGGAAGGATCTGACGTTCCTGTTCTTATTTCAGATCTCCAGCATAAGCATAGAGTCATAGAGTCATAGAGATGTACAGCTTGGAAACAGACCCTTCAGTCCAACCCGTCCATGCTGACCAGATATCCCAACCCAGTCTAGTCCCACCTGCCAGCGCCCGGCCCATATTCCTCCAAACCTTTCCTATTCATATACCCATCCAAATGCCTCTTAAATGTTGCGATTGTACCAGCCTCCACCACATCCTCTGGCAGCTCATTCAATACACTATCACCCTCTGTGTGAAAAAGTTGCCCCTTAGGTCTCTTTTATATCTTTCCCCCTCACCCTAAACCGACCCCAGGGAAAAAACTTTGTCTATTTATCCTATCCATGCCCCTCATAATTTTATAACCTCTATAAGGTCACCCCTCAGCCTCCAATGCTCCAGGGAAAACAGCCCCAGCCTGTTCAGCCTCTCCCTGTAGCTCAGATCCTCCAACCCTGGCAACATCCTTGTAAATCTTTTCTGAACCCTTTCACATTTCACAACATCTTTCCGATAGGAAGGAGACCAGAAATACACGCCATATTCCAGCAGTGGCCTAACCAATATCCTGTACAGCTGCAACATGACCTCCCAACTCCTGTACTCAATACTCTGACCAATAAAGGAAAGCATACCAAACGCCTTTTTCACTATCCTATCTACCTGCAACTCCACTTTCAAGGAGCTATGAACCTGCACTCCAAGGTCTCTTTGTTCAGCAACACTCCCTAGGACCTTACCATTAAGTGTATAAGTCCTATTAAGATTTGCTTTCCCAAAATGCAGCACTTCACATTTATCTGAATTAAACTTCATCTGCCACTTCTCAGCCCATTGGCCCATCTGGTCCAGACCCTGTTGTAATCTGAGGAAACCTTCTACGCTGTCCACTATACCTTCAATTTTGGTGTCATCTGCAAACTTACTAACTGTACCTCTTATGCTCGCATCCAAATCATTTATGTAAATGACAAAAAGTAGAGGGCCCAGCACTCCATTGGTCACAGGCCTCCAGTCTGAAAAACAACCTTCCACCAACACCCCCTGTCTTCTACCTTTGAGCCAGTTCTGTATCCAAATGGCTAGTTCTCCCTGTATTCCATGAGATCTAACCTTGCTAATCAGTCTCCCATGGGGAACCTTGTCGAACGCCTTACTGAAGCCCATATAGATCACATCTACTGCTCTGCCGTAATCAATCTTCTTTGTTACTTCTTCAAAAAACTCAATCAAGTTTGTGAGACATGAGTTCTCATGCACAAAGCCATGTTGACTATCCCTAATCAGTTCTTGCCTTTCCAAATACATGTACATCCTGTCCCTCAGGATTCCCTCCAACAACTTGCCCACCACCGAGGTCAGGCTCACCGGTTTATAGTTCCCTGGCTTGTCTTTACCGCCCTTCTTAAACAGTGGCACCACGTTTGCCAACCTCCAGTCTTCCAGCACCTCCACCTGTGACTATCGATGATAAAAATATCTCAGCAAGAGGCCAGTGCTTAGTTTCTCACCAAACACAATCAGGACAGAAGTAAAATATTAAATTAGATTGGAGTTATAATGGCTTAAGATATACTACAAATTAGTCAGTAAGTTGTAATATTGGGCATATCTGATATCTCACAGAGAAATGCCATTCTGACGATGCATCAATTAGACCAGTTATTTGTGTTTGACTCTATGCTGTGCAAGTCTAAGTTGATGTCTCTACAGGCAAATTGAGCACTGATTCCACTGATAATTTTCTTAAATTACGTGTAACTCTACGCGATAAAAACAGTTTATTGATTGTAAGCAGTTGCTAGGAACACAAATTGGTTTTACTCTAGTCTGATTGATTTGATTTGATTTGATTTATTGTAGTCATTTATACCTAAGTACAGTGAAAGGCTTTGAGAGCAGTACAGATCATAGTAAGCAAGGACATACAGAGCATAGGGTGCTTAGACAGAGTGAGGCACACAGGTTATACTGCACAGGAGGTACATGAAACAAGATCAACATTATTTGAAGTTAGAGAGTCCATTCAACAGTCTAATAACAACATTGAAGAAGCTGTTCTTGCACCTGTTGATGCATGTGTTCAAGCTTCTGTATCTTCTTCCTAATGGAAGAGGCTGTAGGAGAGCATTATTGGTGTAGAAGGGGTTTTTGATGGTATTCGGCAGCATCTGAGGAGCAGGAAAATTGACATTTCAGGCAAAAGCCCTTCATCCGGTTCCCTGATCAAGGGCTTTTGCCCGAAATGTCAATTTTCCTGCTCCTCGGATGCTGCCTGACCTGCCGTGCTTTTCCAGCACCACTCTAATCTTGACTCTAACCTTCAGCATCAGCAGTAGCCACTTCTGCCTTTTTGATTATGTTGGCGGCCTTTCTGCGGCAACAAGAAGTGTAAATAGAGTCCATGGATGGGAGGTTGGCTTCCGGGATGGTCTGGGTTGTGCACACAATCTTCTGTAGTTTCTTACAGTTCCGGGCAGAGCAGTTGCCATACCAGGCCGTTATGCATCCAGATAGAATGCTTTCTGTGGTGCATCTGTAAAGGTTGGTGAGGGTCCTTACGGACGTGCTGAATTTCATGAGCCACCTGAGGAAAAAGAGGCATTGGTGTGCTTTCTTGACCAACGCATCTCCATGAGAAGTCTAGGACAGGTTGTCAGTTATTGTCACTCCGACAAATTTGATGCTCTCAACCCTTTCCACCTCAGTTCTGTTGATGTAGATAGGGATGTGTTATCCTCCTTTCTTCCTGAAGCCAATGATTTGTTTTTTTTTTTGTTTTGCTGACATTGAGAGGTTGTTATCATTATATCATGACACCAAGCCCTCCAACTCCTTTTTATATTCTGACTCACCGTTATTTGATATCCATCCTACCACAGTGGTGTCATCAGCAAACATGCAGATGATGTTCATTTGAAATTTGGCTACACAGTCATGGGTGTACAGGGAGTACAGTAGGGAGCTGAGAACGCATCCTTGGGGGGGGGGGGTCCAGTGTTGAAGGCTATCGTGGAGGAGGTGCAGTTACACATCTTCACTGATTGTGATTTATGGATCAGGAAGCTGAGGATCCAGTTGCAGAAGGTGGAGCCGAACAGAAGGCAAGGAATGCGCTGCCAGAGGAAGTGGTAGAAGCTGGTACAATTACAACAGTTAAAAGACATCTGGATGGATATATGAATAGGGAGGGTTTGGAGGGATATGGGCCAAGTGCTGGCAAGTGGGACTAGATTGGGTTAGGATATCTGGTTGGCATGGACGAGTTGGACCGAAGGGTCTGTTTCCATGCTATACATCTCTATGACTCTATGCTTCTAAGTATAGATGGGCATTTCTCAGATTGGAGACAAGTTGAAAGTGGTGTTCCCCCTGGACCCTGGCTTTTCTGATTTATATAAATGACTTGGAATTGAATGCTGAGGGTAACATCTCTAAATTTGCAGATGATACTACATGAGAGAGTACAGTGAATTGTAAGGATGATGCTGAGTCACTTCGGAGGGACATTAACAAGTTGGCCAAATGGGTAGACACCTGGCAGATTAATTGAATGTAGAGAAATGTGAGGTAATGCATTTTCTTAAGAGAAACATGGAGAGGCAATGCAGGCTCAATGGCGCACCTTTAAGAGGAGTACTGGAGCAGACAGGCTTTTGATTCTCTGAAGGTGGTCAGCCAAGTTCAAATAGTTGAGTTAGAATTAAAATTAGCTCTTATTGTCATGTGTACTCAAGTATAGGAATACAGGATTTTATTCCTGATGAAGGGCTTTTGCCCGAAACATCGATTTTGCTGCTCCTCGGATGCTTCCTGAACTGCTGTGCTCTTCCAGCACTACTAATCCAGAGAAAAATAGGAATACAGAAGTACAGTGAAAGGTGTACAAAGTCACCATTCTCTGGCGCCATCTTGGTTACACACTTGATTACAAGATGGGAATTTTAAAAAAAGCAGAAATAATATAAACAAAGCCAAAATGAATGAAAAATGTCCAAATATTAAAGTCTTATTTAAGTCTTATCCACATGTAGGCACCCAATCAACCCACAACCTGGAGTCTCGGGAGGAACTGAGTGCCTCCTGCTACTTGATGCTACCACCTCCATTGTCGTCTTGCTGCTGCTGCTTCTGATTCTATAGCTACTGATGATTCTATAGCAATTTCTGATTCTACAGCTACCGCCTCCAATCTCCTCCTGCTGCTGCAGCCGCCTCTGATTCTATAGCTATCGGTGCCACAATCAAGTCCTGGAACATGTTTAGCAGGGCCTGTTCACAGTGATTAAGAAAGCTTATAGGATCCTTGGGTGTATAAATAGAAGCATAGAGTATAAAAGCAAGGAAGTGATACTGTATCTCCACAAATCACGGTTCAGAACACATTTGGAGTATTTTATTCAGTTACAGGCACCTTATTTAAGGAAAGGTGTTAAACCCCTGGAGAGAGTTCAAAAGAAATTTCCTAGAATTATATCTGGAATGAGGAATTTTAGATACCGGGAAAGATTAGTGAAATTGATCCTAAACCAGAGAGGTTTAAGAGGTGACACCTCATTGAGGTGTTCAAAATCATGAACAATTTTGACAGGGTAAAGTAGGATACACTGGTTGGGATGTCAGTAACTACAATTTTAAGATTGTCTGCAAAAAAGCAAGGAGAGAGATGAGAGTTGTTAGGATTTGGATACACTGCCTGGGAAAGCGGTGGAGGTGGATTCCACGGGAGGTTTCAAAAGAGAGCTCGATATATATTTGAAAGTGGTGAACTTAGAGGGTTATAAACATAGGGCTAGAGAATGGGATGAGCTGGATAGCTCTTTTGAGAGCCAGTAAAGACATGATGGATCAAATGGCCTCCTGTACTGTAAAATTCTATGATTTCATACATAGTGTCATTATATATTATTTCATCTATAAAACAATTTTTAGTTCATAAAATGTTTAGACAGCAGTGGTGGCTGGCTCCTATAGCTCTTCCAGCACCACACTCTCAACTCTGATCTCCAGCATCTGCAGTCTTCACTCTCTTCTTTTTTTTTCCTTTTTCTTTTTATTTTTTTTCCTTAACCCCCACACTACCGCCTAACTACGGTAGTGCTTATTTTACCCCAGCACCCATGGTGGTCTTCACTCTCTTCTACAGTTTATGATCTTATTAAGGGGATTAAGGGTTATAGGGAGGAGGCAGGAGAATGTGATTGAGAAATATATCAGCCATGATCAAAGCAGACTAGGTAGGCCAAATAGCCTAATTCTGCTCTTATGGTCTATCTTATGGTCTAATTGAATAGTTTTAAGGCAGAGGTAGATTCTTGATTAACGAGGGAGTTAAAGAATATCAGAGGTATCAGCAGGTATGTGGAGTTGAAGCAATAACTCAGATCAGCTATATCAGCAAGGAACTGATGGTACACTTCTACAAATCTTTGCTCAGATCATATTTGGAGTCTTGTATTCAGTTCTGGGCATTTTATTTAAGGAAGAATGTTAAAGCCTAGAAAGAGTTCAAAGTAGATTTACTAGAATGATATCAGAAAAGAGGGATTTTGGACTGAATGGCCTCCTCCTGTTCCATTTCTTTGGTTTGCATCTGAGTATTGCTGACACAGCCAGCACTTGTTACATAATATAAATTTTAAGACAATTTTATGTACATTGTGCATAGAATAATTTGAGAATTGAATAAATTTGAGATTAAAGTCTTCAACATATAAAGTCATAGAGTCATACCAGACCCTTTGGTCCAACATGTCCATGTCGATCAAATTTACCAAACTAGTCCCACCTGCCTGTCCTTGGTCTATATCCCTCTAAACTTTTCCTATTTATGTAACTGTCCACTGCAGCACAGACGAACTTCGGAAAACAGAGGAGAACCACCTATACAACGTATTCAAGAAGAACGGATACTCAAATAATACTCAGATTCCTCAAGAACAAACCATGACAAGCAGACCAAACACAGCCAGAAACCCTAACCACACAGAACATAGAACATAGAAGAATACAGCGCAGTACAGGCCCTTCGGCCCTCGATGTTGCGCCGATCCAAGCCCACCTAACCTACACTAACCCACTATCCTCCATATACCTATCCAATGCCCGCTTAAATACCCACAAAGAGGGAGAGTCCACCACTGCTACTGGCAGGGCATTCCATGAACTTACGACTCGCTGAGTGAAGAACCTACCCCTAACATCAGTCCTATATCTACCCCCCCTTAATTTAAAGCTATGCCCCCTTGTAATAGCTGACTCCATACGTGGGAAAAGGTTCTCACTGTCAACCCTATCTAAACCCCTAATCATCTTGTACACCTCTATCAAGTCACCCCTAAACCTTCTTTTCTCCAATGAAAACAACCCCAAGTGCCTCAGCCTTTCCTCATAGGATCTTCCTACCATACCAGGCAACATCCTGATAAACTTCCTCTGCACCCGTTCCAGTGCCTCCACATCCTTCCTATAGTATGGTGACCAAAACTGCACACAATATTCCAGATGCGGCCGCACCAGAGTCTTATACAACTGCAGCATGACCTCAGGACTCCGGAACTCAATTCCTCTACCAATAAAAGCCAGTACACCATATGCCTTCTTCACTGCACTATTTACCTGGGTGGCAACTTTCAGAGATCTGTGTACATGGACACCAAGATCCCTCTGCTCATCCACAGTACCAAGTATCCGACCATTAGCCCAGTACCCCATCTTTTTGTTACTCTTACCAAAGTGAATCACCTCACACTTAGCTACATTGAACTCCATTTGCCACCTTTCTGCCCAGCTCTGCAGCTTCTCTATATCCCGCTGTAACCTGCCACATCCTTCCTCACTGTCTACAACTCCTCCGACTTTTGTATCATCCGCAAACTTGCTCACCCAACCTTCTAACCCTTCCTCCAGGTCATTTATAAAAATGACAAACAGCAATGGTCCCAAAACAGATTCTTGCGGAACACCGCTAGTGACGGCACTCCAAGATGAACCTTTGCCATCAACTAATACCCTCTGTCTTCTTCCAGCCAGCCAATTCCTAATCCAAACCTCCAACTCACCCTCAATGCCATATCTCTGTATTTTCTGCAGTAGCCTACCATGGGGGACCTTATCAAACGCCTTACTAAAATCCATATATACCACATCTACCGCTTTCCCCTCATCTACCTCCTTAGTCCCTTCTCAAAGAATTCAATAAGGTTTGTGAGGCACGACCTGCCCTTCACAAAACCATGCTGACTATCCTTGATCACATTATTCTTATCCAGATGTGCATAAATCCTATCCCTTACAATTCTCTCTAAGACTTTGCCCACAACAGAAGTGAGACTCACCGGCCTATAGTTACTAGGATTATCCCTACTCCCCTTCTTGAACAAGGGAACCACGTTTGCTAGCATCCAGTCCTCTGGCACTACTCCTGTAGACAAAGAGGGCACAAAAATCAAGGCCAATGGCTCTGCAATCTCCTCCCTTGCTTCCCAGAGAATCCTAGGATAAATGCCATCAGGCCCAGGGGACTTATCTATTTTCACCCTTGCCAGAATTTCCAACACCTCTTCTCTACATATCTCAAAGCCATCCATTCTACTTATTCGTGCCTCAGTATTCATATCGACAACAATGTCCTGTTCCTGAGTGAATACTGACGAAAAGTATTCATTCAGTGCCTCCCCAATCTCTTCAGCCTCCACACGCAACTTCCCATTACTATCCTTGATTGGACCTATTCCTACCCTAGTCATTCTTTTATCCCTAACATACCTATAGAAAGCCTTAGGGTTTTCCCTAATCCTACCAACTAAGGACCTTTCATGTCCCCTCCTTGCTGCTCTTAGGTCTCTCTTCAGGTCCTTCCGGGCTACCTTACCATACATCAAAGAAGTTTCAGAAATGACAACCAGACTACTAAGACCCCTCTGAATCCTAGTAGCACACAAACCCACCAACACTCCCAAACAAAAACTAACCAACTTAAAAGACCCAGTACAACCCATGGACAAAACCAACGTCGTCCACAAAATTCCATGCAAGGACTGCCACAAACGCTACGTAGGACAAACAGGAAGAAAGTTAGCCACCAGGATACACGAACACCAGTTAGCCACAAAAAGACACGACCCTCTCTCCCTCGTAGCCCTACATACGGATGAAAAAAACCACCATTTCGACTGGGACAACACATCTATCCTGGGCCAGGCTAAGCAAAGACATGCCAGAGAATTCCTAGAGGCCTGGCACTCCAACCACAACGCCATAAACAAACACATAGATCTAGATGCCATCTATCAACCCCTCAGAAAACGAACAGGAAATGACATCACCACAAACCCCAGGAACCCCATTCAGGAGAAAGATATAAATAGAAAGCAGGAGACAACAGCTTCGCTTCACTTGGAGGTTGCCACTGATGATGTTACCTCACCAGGTAATGAAACGTCTGGATATCAAACCTATAGCTCAGCGAGCAAACCTACACCCTAAACTGTCTAAATGTCTTTTAAACCTTGTAACTGTACCTACATCCACCACTTTATCTGGCAGTTCAGTTCACATATCCGCTGTGTGAATAAGTTGCCCTGCAGGTTCCTTTTAAATCTTTCTCCTCTCACCTTTAAAAATACATCCTCTAGTTTTAAACACCTCTACCCTGGGGAAAATACCTTTACTATTCACCTTATTTATGTCCCTCATGATCTTTTAAATCTCCATAAGATTATCCCTCAAGTTCCTATGCTCCAGAGAAAAATGATCCTTATAACACAGACCCTCCAGTCCTGGTAACATCCTTGTAAATCTTTTCTGAACTCTCTCCAATTTAATAATATCCATTCTATTGCTGGGCAATCATAATCATACACAGTACTTCAAAGGTGGCCTCACCAACCTCCTGTACAACCTCAACATGATGTCCCAACTCCTGAACTCAATGACCTGAGCAATGAAGGCAAGCACATTAAACACCTTCTTAACCACCTGTCTACCTATTTTGCAAATTTCAAAGAGCTATGTAATTGAACCCCTATGTTCCTCTGTTTGACATCACCACCCAGGGCCCTACCATTAACTGTATTGGTCTTGTCCTTGTTCATGTTACCAAAAAATATCCAAATTACATTCTATCTGCCATTCCTCAGTGCATTGGCTGAATACATCAAGATCTCTTTGTAATCTTAGATAACCTTCTTCATTGTCTGCTATACACTAATTTTGGTGTAATTCAATCTGGTCACCAACCTTACATTATATCATGTGATTTAGTTATGATTTAGATAAAAATAACACACAATGTTAGGTGGCATCACCCTTTAAAACCACAACTCCATATGCCGGCTTGAGTTTATGATCTACCTTACTGGTTTTCACGTAAACCTCACTCCTTTTGGCCTTCCAACCTCGAAAACTTGACAGGCTCGCTGTCTCATTTAAAGCTCCTGACAAAGGAGGAAACAAGGCACTTGGTCATTTTGAAATAGCTTTATATTTGCATCTATTCTCTCTTTTAGTTAAAATCCAATTGACTTTTTTAGTAGTAAAAGTCAAATTTTAATTTGACTAAGCATAGCCTGGAGTAAAGCTGAACTGAAAGATAGCCAGAGAAATGATAAATATACTTCATGCTCTCACAGGTTCAGTGAGATTGTCTAGTGAGTGATGTAATTGATTTAAGTTAGGAATGAGAGAACTCCCCAAGAATTCTGTTTCCAGATTGCTGTCCCACAATTTACAATGAAGGTGGCTGACCAAGGTCAATAGGTGATAGCCACAGGTCATTATTAATGAATGGCTCCTAATAACAATCAGCTAACTTTGGGGCAGGCCTCATCTGGCCCATTCCTACTTCACCAAAATAGTAAGTTCATCTCCCGTAACAATGCCTCTTTTCATCTAATATGTAATTACCTCAAATATCGCTAGAAGGGATATCTTTGCCCTCCCCTCACCCTTCATCCTCACGAATATTCTGTCTTCACTGACATAGACCACAGCTACAGATCAACCTCTGCTTCTTTGATGAAAACAGTGAGCTTTGCCTCTTTATTTTCCTTCCCCTTCACTGTACATTCTGCTCCATTGTCACTCTACCCTCTCCCTATTGAATACTTGAACTGTGTTGTGTAAAATGTTGGCATCTGACAGGTCAAGCATGAACATGATAGCAGGAGCGACATCAGCATGCAAGACTGTGATGATTCCAAAACATCACCATCTTCAGTTCAGCTCGGATCATTTCTTTCATCCGTACTTTGTCATCTCTCGTTATTTTAGCAGTTCCTATTCTTCTAATTTATTAAAAAATCACATTTATTTGTGCTTTGCTAAATAAGTGCCAGTCCGTTAAATTCTTTATTATGGTATGTGCTGTCCTGTGATTGGTAAATTTCACTCTTGGCTCTGAGTCCCACTACATAAACTAGAGCACAAAACAATTGGGCTGTACTGACTGCCGGAGTGCTGTCAAGATGCTATATTTCAAATAAGATTTAAACCTGCTGCTCTATCAGGTGAATGTAAAAGATCCCAAGCCAGTATTTCAAAGAAAAGCAGGCAAGTTCTCCCAGACGTAAAATCAGTTCAGTTCAGTTAGAATCATACACTTCTTACAATGAGGACCTTTAGCCTATCATGTCCATGCTGGTTGTCAAACATCAAACTGGTCTAATCCCATTTTCCAGCATTTGACCCACAACCTTGTTTAAGAAGGCATTTCAAGTATTCATCTGAATATTTCTTAAAAGTCTTAAAGATTCTCACCCCTATCAACATTGTTAGACAGTGAGTTCCAGATATCCCTGGGTGAAAATGTTTTTTCCTCAAATTCCCCCCTACACTTTCTGCTTCCTTAAATTGAAACCCCCTGGTTATTGACCTTTCTACTAAGGAGAATGTTTTTCCTATTTACTCTCTCTATGCCCCTCAGAAATTTGTACACTTCAATCAGGTCCATACTCAGACTTTGCTTCAAAAGAAAACTATCAAAGCTGGTCTAGAGCATTGAGTACATGAGTTTGGGATGTCATGTTGCAGCTGTATAGGATTTGGTTAGGCCACTTATGGAATATTTTGTGCAATTCTGGTCTCCCTCCTATCGGAAGGATGTTATGAAACCTGAAAGGATTCAGAAAAGATTTGCAGGGATGTTGCCAGGGTTGAAGGATTTGAGCTATAGGGAGAGGCTGAATAAACTAGGGCTGTTTTCCGTGGCGCATCAGAGGCTGAGGGGTGACTTTATGGGATTTATAAAATCATGATGGGCATGGATAGGATAAATAGACAAGGCCTTTTCCCTGGGTTGGGGGAGTCCAGGACTAGAAGGTGAGAGGGGAAACATTTAAAAGGGACGTAAGAGGCAACTTTTTCACGCAGAGGGTGGTACATGTATGGAATGAGCTGACAGAGGAAGTGGTGGAGGCTGGTACAATTACAATATTTGAAAGGCATCCGGATGGGTACATGAATAGGAAGGGTTTGGACGGATATGGGCCAAATGCTGGCGAATGGGACTAAATTAGGTTAGGATATCTGGTCAGCATGAACGAGTTGGACCGAAGGGCCTGTTTCCATGTCATATGTCTCTAAAAATGCAAATGATTCTTTGATAAATAGTGTGACACCACCTCCTCTTTTACACCTTGTCTGAAGATTGTATATTCCAGAATATTGAGCTGCCAGTCCTGTCCCTACCGTAACCATATTGTTACGATAACAATGATATCACATTCTTAGGTGTCAATCAACACCCTCAACTTATCAAATGCATTAAAATAAATGCTATCCACCCTGCCATGCTCTCTCATGCCTTGACTATATTCACACTGCCTTATAGACTGATTTGGTTCTTTTTTTATTCTTCTCTGTGCATCCCTTCTGACTGCACATTCACTCGGTACCCCTCCACAGCCAATTTAGTTTGACCCCCCAACAACCACACTAGCAAATCACCCACTCCAGTCTCATTCCAGTTCAACAGCAAACTGTCAGACATGTACAAGTCTAAAGGGACCTTAGGGGCAACTTTTTCCATACAGAGGGTCATGAGTATATGGAACAAGCTGCCAGAGGATGTGGTTGAGGCAGGTACAATACAACGTTTAAAAAGGTTTAGAGAGGTATGGGCCAAATACTGGCAAGTGGGACTAGATCAGTTTAGGATATCTGATCAATGCAGACAAGTTGGACTGAAGTATCTGCATAACTCTATGACTCTATCTTCTCCAGAAATGAACCCAGTGACCCAGGAATCTAAGGCATTCCCTCCTGTTCCCATTCTTCAATGCTCTGGGGTTGGTTAGCTCAGTTGGCTGAACAGCTGGTTTACAATGCAGATTGATATCAATAGCATGTGTTCAGTTCCTGCCCTGCCTGAAGTTACCCTGAAGGACTCTCCTTCTTAACCTCTCCCTTCATATAAGTATGCTGACCTTCAGATTAAACCACTACCAGTTGTCTCTCTAATGAGAGATCAGCCCTTTGGTCTTTAAGACAAGGGTGACTTTACGTTCAATCTGTTCTATCTCTCTATTCCTGTACACACTGGCACATCATTTCAGCATAATCCAGAGAATTGATGTCCTGCTTTTTAAATTTCTACCTAACTCCATAAATTCTTTTGCAGAACCTCATCCCTGTTTCTACTGATTTCATTGATCCCAATGTGAACCATTGCCCCTTCAGGATGCCTGTAGCCGTTCAGTGACATCAAGTGGTACCAAGGAGGAAACACAACATCTTGGAGTCATTTCTGTGGCAGCTGAAATGCCTATTTGTACCCTTCTCAATTGACTCTCCTACTACACATTGTTCTCCCTCTTTCTTCAACTGGACATTAGCTGCACTGCCCAGAGGAGCAGTCACTGTTTTTTTTATTTCAAAACATACTTTATTCATGTAAATAAATTTCTGGTACTTGTACAATTTGCCATGCCGTTCATAGATATATACATTGCATGTCTTAGCATTACAAAGAACAGATTGAATTAATTGAATTTATAGTTATCCTATTTACAGTTCCCTTTATTAACCATCCAGTCTCTTAGTATTTAGCTGTGGCTTCAGCAGAACCCCCCTACTGAGTGGGTGCCCTGTTATATGAAAGCAAAGGAAACTTCTTTAACCCCCAGTTTATGGGGTTACCATTGTCCATTTGACTGTTCTGTCTCTGGGGTAGCTTGTCTACATCCCCATGGTAAGCACGAACTGCTGGACCTTCGCTGGGCTGAGGTAGCTATCCAGCTCCTCACTGGGGTCATTTACCCGCTCTGGTGTCATTGAGCCAAGGCAAGGGTCCTCACTGTCCAGTTCTGTGTCTGACTGTGGGACTGTCAGAGGATCACAGCTCTCAGCTGTCTGTAGTTGTGGGGCAGTGGGTACCCCCTGGTTCTCACTGGGTGGAGGGTGGACTTCGGGGGTTCCGTTGTTTCCTGGTTGGGAGGAAATGCCCTCCTCTTTACCGACGGCGCTCTGTCTCTTCTTCTGGTGGTGATGACCTTCTTTGCGTCCATCTTCCCCCTCCGAAGAGCTGGCCGTCCCTCCCTCGTGCAGCTGTCTTTTCCCCTTTTGCTGGGAGGCTTTGGGGGCCTGGCAGGATTTTCTCTTCCTGTTTTTAACAGGTATCCACTCCTCCGCCTGCTTGATTACCTCCTCCTCCATTTCTTCCATCTGCCCGGCTAGAGCTAGGATCAGCTGCTGTGTCTCTCCGCTGGCTGCCGCCTCCTCCACTCCAGCCTGTTCTTCTTTCTGGGTGCCACCAGACTCCGTTTCCCTGCTGTCTGGGTGGACCTTACTGGTCTTTGGGGGTCCATGGCTCACATTGCCACCTCCCGCCATCTGTTCGTAAGTGGGGCCCCCCCGTCTTGGTCAGGTCTTGTACATCTGCCCCTCCTCTCCGCACAGGTTGCAGCTCTTTTCTTCCTGACAGTCCTTCGTCAAGTGACCCTCCTGTTTGCAGTTCCTGCAGATGGTCACTTTGCAATCCGCCGCCACGTGTCCCGACTTCCCGCAGGTTCGGCACACTTTCGGCTGCCCTGCATATGTCAGGTAGCCTCTGCTCCCTCCAATTGCGAAGCTCAAGGGTGGGTGGAGGATGTTCCCATCGTCATCGGCCCTCAGAGTTACCCTGACCTGCCGCTTACTGGTCCAGATCCCAAAGGGGTCAATCACATCAATGGCTTCTCCCTCAACTTGGACGTACCTTCCCAGGAAGGTCAGGACATCAGCTGCTGGAACATAGGGGTTGTACATATGGATTGGAACAACCCGATTCCTCTGTGCAGGAAGCACACACAATGGGGTCGCTGACAAGATGGAAAACAGCAGCTCCCCTTCCTTCTCCTTGAAGACCTTCAGGAGCTGTTCGCACTGCTTCACGCTTCTGAAGGTCACATCGAAGTAGCCTGCCCCAGGAAAATCCTGCAGGCAGTACACATTTTTTTTTATTTCAAAATATACTTTATTCATGTAAATAAATCTCTGGTACTTGTACAATTTTCCATGTTGTTCATAGTTATATACATTGCATGTCTTAACATTACAAAGAACAAATTGAATTAATCGAATTCACAGTTATCCTATTAACAGTTACCTTTATTAACTATCCAGTCTCTTGGTATTTGGCTGTGGCTTCAGTGGAACCCACCTAAAGAGTGGGTCCCCTGTTATATGAAAGCAAATGAAACTTCTTTAATCCCCAGTTCATGGAGTTACCATTGTCCATTTGACTGTTCTGTCTCTGGGGTAGCTGTCTACATCCCCATGGTAAGCATGAACTGCTGGACCTTCGCTGGGCTGAGGTAGCTGTCCAGCTCCTCACTGGGGTCATTTACCCGCTCTGGTGTCATTGAGCCAAGGCAAGGGTCCACACTGTCCATTTCTGTGTCTGACAATGGGACTGTCAGAGGATCACAGCTCTCGGTTGCCTGTAGTTGTGGGCCAGTGGGTACCTCCTGGTTCTCACTGGGTGGAGGGTGGACTTCGGGGGGGTCCGTTGTTTCCTGGTTGGGAGGAAATGCCCTCCTCTTTACCGACGGCGCTCTGTCTCTTCTTCTGGTGGTGATGGCCTTCTTTGCGTTCATCTTCCCCCTCCAAAGAGCTGGCCGTCCCTCCCTCGTGCAGCTGTCTTTTCCCCTTTTGCTGGGAGGCTTTGAGAGCCTGGCAAGATTTCCTCTTCCTGTTTTTAACAGGTATCCACTCCTCTGCCTGCTTGTACTGCAGGCAGTACACTTTTTTTTAATTTCAAAAATATACTTTATTCATAAAATGATGGTCTGTACATTTGGTCATGCCATACATATGTCCACATTTACAAACACAGATCAGAATTTATCATTGTCATATACAGGTCTGTGCATTTTTCAATCTTATACATATATTTGGCTTAGGCATCAGCAGAGCCCAAAAAACGTCTGCGTGGGCCCCCTGTTCTTCTTTAGGCAGGCCGATCTTACACGGTGGTCTTTCCCCACCGCGCCTTGGCGGCAGCTGCCCCAAGCTTCAGCGCGTCCCTCAACACGTAGTCTTGGACCTTGGAATGTGCCAGTCTGCAACACTCGGTCGGGATCAACTCCTTCAGCTGGAAGATCAACAGGTTTCGGACCGCCCAGAGAGCATCCTTCACCGAGTTGATGATCCTCTAGGCGCAGTTAATGTTCGTCTCGGTGTGAGTCCCGGGGAACAGGCCTTAGAGCACGGAGTCCCGCGTCACGGCGCTGCTCGGGACGAACCTCGACAAGCACCACTGCATTCCTCTCCAGACTTCCTCTGCATAGGCACATTCCAGAAGGAGGTGTGTGACAGTCTCGTTCCCCCCGCAGCCACTTTGAGGGCAGCGTGCGGTGCGGCAGAGAGTCCGGGCGTGCATGAAGGATCTCACAGGCAGAGCCCTTCTCACCACCAGCCAAGCCACGTCTTGGTGCTTGTTGGCAAGTTCTGGCGATGAGGCATTCTGCCAAATGGCTTTGACAGTCTGTTCAGGGAACCGCTCGACAGGATCCGCCCTCTCCTTTTACCGAAGGGTCTCAAGGACACTACGTGCTGACCACTTCCTGATGGACTTGTGGTCAAAGGTGTTTTTCCTCATAAATTTCTCCACGAAGGACAGGTGATACGGAACGGTCCAACTACTCGGAGCGTTCCGCGGCAGCGAGGCCAGGCCCATCCTTCGCAACACCGGGGACAGGTAGAACCTCAGTACGTAGTGACACTTGGTGTTTACGTACCGGGGATCCACGCACAGCTTGATGCAGTCACACACAAAGGTGGCCATCAGGGTGAGGGTGGCATTGGGCGTGTTTTTTCCCCCATTGCACCGGTCTTTGTACATTGTGTCTCTTCGGACCCGGTCCATCTTTGATCTCCAAATGAATTGGAAGATGGCCTGGGTGACTGCGGCGGCACAGGTCCTGGGGATAGGCCAGACCTGTGCCACATATAGCAATACTGAGAGTACCTCACACCTGATGACCAGGTTTTTTCCCGCGATGGAGAGCGACCGTTGCCCACATCTGCCTAGTTTCTGTCTCATCTTCCTGATCCACTCCTCCCAGGTCTTGGCGCACGCCCCAGCCCCCCTGAACCAAATACCCAGCACCTTCAGGTGGTCAGTCCTGACGGTGAAGGGGATCGAGGATTGGTCAGCCCAGTTCCCGAAGAGCATGGCCTCGCTCTTGCCTCGGTTTACCTTGGCCCCCGAGGCCCGTTCGAACTGGTCGCAGATGCACACGAGTCTGTGCACGGACAGCGGATCCGAGCAGAAAACAGCGACGTCATCCATGTACAGGGAGGCCTTAACCTGCAGGCCCCCGCTGCCAGGAATAGTCACCCCTCTCAGGCTCGCATCCTTCCTGATGGATTCGGCAAATGGCTCTATGCAACACACAAACAAGGCGGGTGAGAGGGGGCATCCCTGCCTGACTCCAGATCTTACAGGGAAGCTATCTGATTCCCACCCATTGATTGAGACTGCACTGACAATGTTGGTGTAGAGCAGTCTGATCCAATTTCCGATTCCCTCCCCAAAGCCCATTTTGGAGAGGACATCCCTCATATATGTATGCGATATCCTGTCAAAGGCTTTCTCCTGGTCCAGGCTGATGAGGCAGGTGTCCACCCCCCTGTCCTGCACGTAGGCGATCGTATCCCTGAGGAGTGCGAGACTCTCAGAGATCTTCCTGCCCGGTACAGCACAGGTTTGGTCCGGGTGGATCACCGATCCCAGAGCAGACCTGACCCGGTTGGCGATGACCTTTGACAAGATTTTGTAGTCTGCATTTAACAGTGAGATCGGTCTCCAATTTCTAATTTCCTCCCTCTCCCCCTTCCGCTTGTAGACGAGGGTGATGATGCCTTTCCTCATGGATTCACTCATGGTACCTGCCCGAAGCATACTGACATACACCTCCAGCAGATCCTGGCCGATCAAGTCCCAAAGAGCGGAATAAACCTCGACCGGTAAGCCGTTGCTTCCGGGAGTTTTATTCTTTTCGAAGGACTTGAGGGCCTTGGTCAGCTCATCCAGAGATAGCGGCTGGTCCAGCCTCTCTCGTGTTCCGTCATCTAGGACCTCCGTGATAGAGGACAGGAACGACTGGGAGGCCGCGCTGTCGGTTGGCTTCGAGTCAGTACACATCCGCTGTGGCTAACCCACAGCATCCCAACAGTACTTTCTTAATAAACAGGATGCGGTCGACCGGTGTACAATCCTCTATCTTCTTCACAGTCACCCAGACTGTGTTTCGAACCCCCTGCCCAGGGCTGCGGGCAGCTGTCGAGGCCATAGCTCTGAGGTTGGCTGGTCCCTGAATTGGCGTTAGGCAAAAGCCAGCATGAAGATCCACCAAGAGCAGGTCAGCACAACCAAACGATCCTCCAACGTACAATCACGATCCAGCGATGATCTCCACTAGCTCTGATGACTCGCAACTCGACACCTGTCCTGATAAGAACAGACACTTGATCTTAGCCAAAAGGCAGTCACTGTTAGTGTTTTCCAATACAGAAAATCTGCTTGAGTGAGATGCACTCTGGGGTTTTCCTGACTACCTGCCTACTGACCTTCTTCTGACTGATGATCGCCTCACTGATTGCACTTCCTTAGCAGCAGGCTGTCTCATTTGAAAATGTGTTGTCTTCTTTAATCTTAGCCTTGCAGTTGCACTGTTGAGCCTTCAGCCAATGCTCAAGCCGATCAATCCAGTAGCATGTCCTACAGATATGGTTATCCAGGCTGTCAGGAGCAATTAGGATTTCTCACACACAGCAGGTCATGCAACACAGGACTGGGCTCCCTCCCCCCGTCTAGTCTTAAAAGTTACTTCTCTTCTATTATGTTAATATAGTTCTTAGCTGTGATAAGGCATACTTGTCTCAAATAATGAATTGGTTTTTCCTCTCTCTACAGATGCTGTTACAACAGCTGAATTTCTTCAGTACTTTTGGCTTATATTTCAGATCGGCAGTATTTTGTTTTTGTTTTAGAGCCAATGCTATCCTTCAGCAATATCCTACCCGCGCACACAAAATTATTTAGTGTTATTTGTAGAAATTTGCTTGTCCAAATGTTTCTAAAAGTGATTGGGACATCTTTCACGGTTGGTTAGAAGAATAAAAGCAAATGCTGGGAATTTTAAACAAGATCAAAATTGATGGAGAAACTCAGCAGATCTGACAGCAATTGCAGGGAGAAAACAGAGTAAATGTTTCAAGTCCGGTGACTCTGGGTTTTTGCCCGAAACGTCGATTTTACTGCTCCTCGGATGCTGCCTGAACTGCTGTGCTCTTCCAGCACTACTAATCCAGACGCTACATCAGAGCTGACTATAGCTAGGAAAAGGAGAAAGTGAGGACTGCAGATGCTGGAGATCAGAGCTGAAAATGTGTTGCTGGAAAAGCGCAGCAGGTCAGGCAGCATCCAAGGAACAGGAGAATCGACGTTTCGGGGGCTGATTCCTGAAGAAGGGCTTATGCCCGAAACGTCGATTCTCCTGTTCCTTGGATGCTGCCTGACCTGCTGCGCTTTTCCACCAACACATTTTCAGCTATAGCTAGGAAAAAGTGGTATTTAGGCTGAAGATCAGGATGATGGGAGTGGAAGAGGTGAGTAATAGGGGGAGAGAGAAATTCATGAACAGGGTATGTGGACGAGGGGATTATTGCTAATAATGAACAGACCAGACTCGGAATAAGTGATAATGAGAGCTAAAAGTAGGAGATAACGAGTAGGCTGTGCTGAAAGCAACTTATGTCATGACAGGACCAAGGTGAGGGAATGGGTACAAAAACATGGGAAGGGCATAATCCAGCTTTAACATTTTTGAACTTGATGTTGCGTCCCAGTGTCCGGGAATTTCAAAGTTGGGACACTGTCCGACTGCCGCCTACGAGCTGACGTCAGGTCGCTGCCTATTTATTAGTCACTCATTGGCTTATCCTGCCGGGGGTTGGGATTGTTATATACCCGTTCTCTGATTGGCGCAAGCGCCCACCAATCGAGAACGGCTCGGTCTCAGCATTCCAGGGGCGACCCGCGCTGTCAATCAAACGCAGCCGGTTTCAAGGCCCCCCCTTTCATCATTCCCCGCGCGCCGCTTTCAGAGTTTCAAATTCTCTATAATAAAGGGAACAAGCGAATGCTGATCTTAGCTCTCACTTTCTCCAAACTACCACCTTTCATTTTCCATGGGAGTTTCCCAACCTTAACGCATACATACGCAACCTTTTATAAATCCACCTTATTAATGTTGCACCCAAGCTAACTTTTCTAACATCTATAAATCGACCGAATCCCATTAACATGGGGAGGTTTAAATAATTAAACATTACGCATTCAAGGTCAAACGGTGAAAAAGTTTTAAACAACTAACAATGACTTTAATTGTCTGTAACTGAGATACTTTATATATTACGTATGCAAACGTAAAAAATAAAGTTAATCTTTGAAAACCTGAAATTAAAAAGCAATGTCAATTCAATTTCTTTTCAAAGGCATTAGACTAATCTTAAAGGATCCAAACACTACTACCTAAACATCACTGGTGCCTTCTAAACAACCACGAACAGCATCACGGATGCAGCATAGTTATGTTTACGTTGTGATGTGGAGGAGCCAGTGTTGGACTGGGGTCCAAAAGTTAAAAATCACATAACACCAGTTTATAGTCCACAGGTTTATTTGGAAGCACCAGCTTTCCATGTTGCTACTTCACCAGGTGGTTGTGGAGAACAAGACCATAAGACACAAAATTTTTAACAAAAGATTACAATGTAAGTTACAATGTCATGCAACTGAAATGATATATTGAACTACATTTGAATTGAATTGAATTTATTGTCACATGTACAGAGGCACAGTGAAAAGCTTTGTTTTGCCAGCAATACAGACAGATCACATTGGTACACAGCAGAGATCAGTAAATAATAGGTAAACAACAGCAAGAACCAAAACACAGGTACAGGCTACAGAAAGTTAAGAGTTTGTGAGTTCATTCAGTATTCTAACAACAGTAGGTAGAAACTGTTTTGAAACTGGCTGGTGCAAATCTGGATTGTTAAGTCTTTTATCTTTTAGAATGGGTTGCAGGTTTTGGCTCATTAATACATAAATCTCAGAACTTCACTTTTGAGGCAGCAAGGTGGCTCAATGGTTAGCGCTACAGCCTCATAGCAAGGGCTTTTGCCCGAAACGTCGATTTCGCTGCTCGTTGGATGCTGCCTGAACTGCTGTGCTCTTCCAGCACCACTAATCCAGAATTTGGTTTCCAGCATCTGCAGTTATTGTTTTTACCTCACAGCACCAGGACCCAGGTTTGATTCCAGCCTCGGGCAACTGTCTGTGTGGAGTTTTCACATTCTCCCTGTGGTTGCATGGGTTTCCATCGGTTTCCTCCCACAATTCAAAGAGGTGCAGGTTAGGTGGATCGGCCATGCTAAATTGCCCGTAATGTTAGGTGCATTAGTCAGGGGAAATGCAGAGAAAGTGAGGACTGCCGATGCTGGAGATCAGAGCTGAAAAATGTGTTGCTAGAAAAGCGCAGCAGGTCAGGCAACATCCAAGGAGCAGGAGAATTGACGTTTCGGGCATAAGCCCTTCTTCAGGAATGAGGAAGGACTTATGCCCGAAACGTCAATTCTCCTGCTCCTTGGATGTTGCCTGACCTGCTGCGCTTTTCTAGCAACACATTTTTCAGCTCAGAAATGTAGAGGAATAAGGTGTGGACCTTCTGGGCCGAGGGCCTGTTTCCACACAGTAGGGAGTCTAAGTTCTCTTAAGTCACCTTCTCGAGATAACTTAAGGTTTTGTAACAAAAGCTGACATCTCAGCTCAGACAAAGGTGTAAAGTTAGAGTTTGGCTGTATCCTAATCTTGAGTCAGACTGGTTCTATTTCCAAGGTGGAATTTATAAAATATAACATGAATTGACTGCCTGCATTGACTGCCTACAGATTGTGCATTTTTTCAGCAAAATAGAATGTATTTGCAAATATAATTGTGCAAATACAAATTCACCCCATAGACTTATATATGTGAGTGTGTGCATGCCAGAGAGGGAGAGAGTGAGAGTGTGTGTGCATGTTAGTGTATGCATGTGAGTGTGAGTACGTGTGAGAGAATATGTGTTTGTGTGTGTGAAAGCTCGGTGTGTGGGTGTGATGGAGTATACGCCTGTGGGAGAGTGTGAGTGTGGGGGGTGTTTATGTGTGTGTATAAGAGAGAGAGCATGTTTGTATGAGGATCTATGTGAGTATTTAAGAATGTGTGTGTGTATGTGTGTGAGGTGGTTGGGGGGGGAGCAGTTGGGGGAGTGTGTGAGAGAATGTAAAGTGTAGTTGGATCACCTGTAGTGTGACATGAACCTAAGGTCCCAGTTGAGGCTGTCCTCATGGGTACCAAACTTGGCTATCAGCCTCTGCTTTGCCAGTTTGTGTTGTTGCTTATCCTGAAGCCCGCCTTGGAGGATGGTCACCTGAAGATCGGAGGCTGAATGTCCTGAATGCTGAAGAGTTCCCCAACTGGGAGGGAACAGTGTCCATTCATCCATTGTGGTTGCATCTGCTTGATCTTAAAGTCATAGAGATGTACAGCATGGAAACAGACCCTTCGGTCCAACCCGTCCATACCGACCAGATATCCCAATCCAACCTAGTCCTACATGCCAGCATCTGGCCCAAATCCCTCCAACCAGTTCCTACTCATACACCCATCCAAATGCCTCTTAAATGTTGCAATTGTACCAGCTTCCACCACTTCCTCTGGAAGTTCATTCCATACCCTTACCACCCTCTGTGTGGAAAAAGTTGACCCTTAGGTCTCTTTTATATCTTTCCCCTCTCACCCTAAATCTATGCCCTCTAGTTCTGGACTCCCCGACCCCAGGGAAAAGACTTTGCCTATTTACCCTATCCATGCCCCTCATAATTTTGGAAACCTCTATAAGGTCACCCCTCAGCCTCTGATGCTCCAGGGAAAACAGCCCCTACCTGTTCAGCCTCTCCCTATAGCTCAAATCCTCCAACCCTGGCAACATCCTTGTAAATCTTTTCTGAACCCTTTCAAGTTTCACAACATCTTTCCAATAGGAAGGAGACCAGAATTGCACGCAATATTCCAACAGTGGCCTAACCAATGTCCTGTACAGCTGCAACATGACCTCCCAACTCCTGTACTCAATACTCTGACCAATAAAAGAAAGCATACCAAATGCTTTCTTCACTATCCTATTTACCTGCGACTCCACTTTCAAGGAGTTATGAACCTGCACTCCAAGATCTCTTTGTTCAGCAACACCCCCTAGGACCTTACTATTAAGTGTATAAGTCCTGCTAAGATTTGCTTTCCCAAAATGCAGCACCTCACATTTATCTGAATTAAACTCCATCTGCCACTTCTCAGTCCATTGGCCCATCTGGTCAAGATCCTGCTGTAATCTGTGGTAATCCTCTTCGCTGTCCACTACACCTCTAATTTTGGTGTCATTTGCAAACTTACTAACTGTACCTCTTATGCTCACATCCAAATCATTTATGTAAATGACAAAAAGTGGAGGACCCAGCACCGATCCTTGTGGTACTCCACTGGTCACAGGCCTCCAGTCTGAAAAATAACCGTCCACCACCACCCTCTGTCTTCTACCTTTGAGCCAGTTCTGTATCCAAATGGCTAGTTCTCCCTGTATTACATGAGATGTAACCTTGCTAATCAGTCTCCCAAGGGGAACCTTGTCGAATGCCTTACTGAAGTCCATATGGATCACATCTACCACTCTGCCCTCATCAATCCTCTTTGTTGCTTCTTCAAAAAGCTCAATCAAATTTTTGATCTTGCCAATGTACCATGCCTCGGGCATCCTTGTCTGCAGCATATGAGGTAGACAATGTTGGCCAAGTCACATGAGTACCTATCGTGTACCCGCTAGGTGGTGTCCCCACAGATAATGGTGGTATCTGTGTTGACACTCTGTCACGTTTTGCAGTGGTTGACATGACAGGGTTGTAGGGTGTTGTGGTCAATGTTGTCTTGAAGGCTGGGCAGTTTGCTGCGAACAATCGTCTTTTTAAGGCATGGCAGTTGTTTAAAAGCAAACAATGGAGCATAGGGAAGGACTTGGTGAATGCTCATCCTCATCAATGATGTGTTTCAGGTTGCGAAGAACATGGCATAGTTTCCTAGATCCTGGGAAAGTACTGAACAATGAAGGGTACCCTATCGGTTGCAACCCATATCCGTCTCCTGAGGAGGTCATTATTCTCCTCAACCATAATGACCAAACACATTGACTTGGATCCCATTTACCACCCCCTGAGAAAAAGAACAGGAAATGACATCACCAACCCAAGAAACCTAAACATATAAATAAAAAACGGGCTATATTAACAGTGCTTCACCAGAGGTGCTCTGATGATGTTACTTAGTGTGACAATGAAACATCTGAAAACAAATCTTCCAGCTGAGTGAGCAAATTTACATTCAGGCACTATACATTCTCTCTCTCTTTCTCTCTCACACATGCACACACACATCTGCACTCTTACATACTCACACACTCACATAGACCCTCTCTCATACACACGCTTCCTCTCTCACACACACACAAACACCCCACACACACCCTCTCACAAGCTTATACTCCATCACACCAACACGCACACTTTACCAAGCTTTCACACATGCACATATGCACTCTCTCTCTCTCTCTCTCTCACTCTCTCATGCACACACACACACACACACATATTTGTAGAATTTTATTTCCAGATATATTCTATTTTGCTGAAAAAAATGCACAATCTGCAAGCAGTCAATGCAGGCAGTCAGTCCATGTAATATTTTGTAAATTCCACGTTGAAAATAGAACCAGTCTGACTCAAGATTGGGATACAGCCAGACTCTAACCTCACACCTCTAATGCATTGTCTGAGCTGAGATGTCACCTTTTGTTACAAAACCTTAAGATATCTTGAGAAGGTGACTTAAAAGAAATTCTGGGATTTACATGAAAATGAACCGAAACCTGCAACCCATTCGAAAAGGTGAAAGACTTAACAACAATCCAGGTTTATTCAATATATCATTTCAGTTGCAGGACACTGTAATGCTTTGTTGTAAGTTTTGTGTCTTATGTTCTCATTCTCCACAACCACCTGATGAAGGACAGCGCTCTGAAAGCTAGTGCTTCCAAATAAACCTGTTGGACTATAACCTGTTGTTGTGTGATTTTTAACTTTGTCCACCCCAGTCCAACACCAGCTCCTCCAAATCATAATGTAAAACTAGTAATGCTGCATCCATGAGGTTGTTCAGATTTGTTTAGAAGGCACGAGTGATTTTTAGTATTGTTTGGACCCTTTAAGATTAGTCTAATGCCTTTGAAAAGATATTGAATTGATATTGTTTGTAAATTTCAGATTTTCAAAGATTAATATCCTTTTAAAGTATTACTTACTGATTGAACAACGAACGACATCTGAAAATGGTGGTTACATATTAGATGCAAGGTTAGCACCTGTGCATGTGCAGATATAGTAATTTTTCTTAATAAGTCAGATGCTATGTTAATTTGTAACATATTCTGCATTGCCTAAAATTAAGTGCTCTTCCAGTAAAAGTGTCCTTTAAAGTCTCAAAATCTAGCTACTAAGTAGACAATTAAGAAGTTAACTCATAGTTTAATAGGTCTTCAAGATGTAGGCTTTTTTTTGTAAAATACAAGGTTGGTCAGGGTTACTGATAAAAGCATAAAAATAACTGGGTGCTGAAAATTTGAAGCAGAAGCAGAAAATCATGGAAACATACAGGAGATCAGGATCATCTGTCGTGACAGAAACAGAGTTAATGTTTCAGGTCAATTATCTTTCATCACAACTGAGAAAATTTAGAGGTTTAAAGGTCAATAAAAAGATTCTCAACTTTTAACAATAGGCCAGTACCTGACCTACTGAGTGTTTTCCTTTATTGTTTCACTGGATGTGTTGTCATTGGCAAAGCCAGCATTTGTTGCCCATCTTGAACTGAGTGGCTTCTAGGCCATTTCAGAAAGCAGTTAAGAGTTGATTACATTGCTGTGGATCTGGAATTGCATGTAGGCCAGACCAAGTAAGAATGGCAGATTTCTTTCCCTATAGTTCATTAGTGAACCAGGTTTTAAGACGATCAATTATAGTAGTTACACTGACCTATGCTGAGGCTAGCTTTATATTCTAGATATATTAATTCAGCTTAAGTTCCACAATATGGTCAAATTTAAATTAGCCTATGCCTCTGGATCATGTTGTACTGACTTTACCACTACACCAGCATCTCTTGATTCCAGAGGATCCAGAGATTCCACTACTGACACCATTGTATGAGTTTACATTCCAAATTACTCACATTGTATGTTTTAAAAAGTTAGTTATTTGGAGGTGCATACGAATAGACTTGTATGAGAGATCCTCACCTCATTTCTAGCAGAATGTTGTGACATACACAGTCTCATAAGGAATTCTACACTATAACGAAGTTCTAAGATAACAACACCTAATTGTTCTGAAGTAAATGTAGGATTAAGTCAATTAAAGGAAAAGCAAACTACTGCCGATGTTGGAAATCTAAGATAAAATTCTGGAAATACTTGACATGTCGGGCTATGGAGAGAAAAACTGAGTTGTTCCAGCACCACTCTAATCAAGACTCTAATCTATAACCTTTCAGAACTGGGTAAAAGTTAGACATGTAATAAAGATCCAAATAGCTGTTAGTATCTATAGGTCCATGAAGCTTGCTCAAAACATTGTGTCAATAAGTGCCTACCATGGAAGCAGCTGTGACATCTTAACCCTGACGCAGTCCACTGCAGTCAGTCTTTGGGCTGGCATTTGACTTGAAGCCTGGTTGCTCGGAGACAAGTGATAGACTTGGGTTGTGACTTCGACCATCACTCGACTTCAAAAGGTTTGCCTGGTCTGATTCACTGAGGCAGTTCTACTATGGGCGGCACTGTGGCACAGTGGTTAGCACTGCTGCCTCACAGTGCCAGAGACCCGGGTTCAATTCCTGCCTCAAGCGACTGACTGTGTGGAGTTTGCACATTCTTCCTGTGTCTGTGTGGGTTTCCTCCGTGTGCTCCGGTTTCTTCCCACAGTCCAAAAATGTGCAGGTTAGGTGAATTGGCCATGCTAAATTGCCCATAGTGTTAGGGGCAGGGGTAAATGTAGGGGAATGGGTCTGGGTGGGTTGGTGTGGACCCGTTGGGTCGAAGGGCCTGTTTCCACACTGTAAGTCATCTAATCTAATCAAACCATGGCAAGTGGAAGGCAGCTGACTTTCACTGGATGGGATTGCAGAATATATTAGGAGAGTCTAGGATTATAGTCTCAGAGTAAAGGGTTGCCCCCATTTAAATCAAAGGTGAGAAGGTTTTTTTTACTCAGAGAGGACTGAATCTATAGAGTTCTTTACTGCACAGGGCTGTCGAGGTTGGGTCATTAAGCATATTCAAGGCTGAGGTAAACTTTTAATCAATAATGGAATCAAGTGCTCTGAGGAAATGGTAAAAGATGGAACTCAGGATCATCAGATCAACCATGATCTTATTTAATGATGGAACAGACCCAATTGGTCAACTGGCCTACTTATGCTCTATTGAAAGATACTCTCTAATCTCTTGGCCTTGACTCGGCTTCAGAGTTTTGTATGGTCTGCACCCCTTTGGTATTGGTGGTAGTAAAGCTCATAGGGAGGGAGCAGTAAGGGCACAGGTGGAGTGGCAATGATGGGAGGATAACTACTGTCATCCCAAAGGAGAATAGCCAATCTCTTCGCCATGAAGTCAGTAGTAGCACCTCCCCCCCCCCCACCATAGCAGTGTCTCAGCTTTCCTAATAAACTGTTGGACTACATAAGGCTACATCCAGAATGCTGCCAATGAGCTGGCCATGATTTCTAGATTGCAGATTCTGAGAGATAAACCATCTGATACCTGCCTGTGTTCTTTATGTAGCTAGGCAAAAACAATGACTGCAGGGCTTTTGCCCGAAACGTCGATTATCCTGCTCCTTGGATGCTGCCTGAATGCTGTGCTTTTCCAGCACCACTCTAATATAGAATCTGGTTTCCAGCATCTGCAGTCATTGTTTTTACCTAGTTGATTTTAACCCTACTGCGAATCCTCTTGCAAGGATGCCTGTCTTGAAGAAGTTTTCCTCCTCTCTCTACAAGAATCTCAAGGAGTCCCTCTCCCACTGCAACTCCCAGGTCCATCCCCTCCTCCACTCACCTGTTGTACTCTATGCTACTTTCTCCCCACCCCCACCCTCCTCTCATTTATCTCTCCACCCTGCAGGCACTCTGCCTCTATTCCTGATGAAGGGCTTCTGCCCAAAACGTCGATTTTCCTGCTCCTCGGATGTTGCCTGAACTGCTGTGCTTTTCCAGCACCACTCTCATCCAGAATCTTGATGTAGCTATGTTGGTCATGCACAGAAACTTGCTCAGCTTCCTTTTGAATGTTTTCAATTAATTCAATCATCTGTGATTTAGTGATTTGATTTATTTATTGTCATGTGTACCTAAGTGGGCTGAGAAGTGGCAGATGGAGTTTAATTCAGATAAATGCGAGGTGCTGCATTTTGGGAAAGCAAATCTTAGCAGGACTTATACACTTAATGGTAAGGTCCTAGGGAGTGTTGCTGAACAAAGAGACCTTGGAGTGCAGGTTCATAGCTCCTTGAAAGTGGAGTCGCAGGAAGATAGGATAGTGAAGAAGGATTTGGTATGCTTTCCTTTATTGGTCAGAGTATTGAGTACAGGAGTTGGGAGGTCATGTTGCGGCTATACAGGACATTGGTTAGGCCACTGTTGGAATATTGTGTGCAATTCTGGTTTCCTTCCTATCGGAAAGATGTTGTGAAACTTGAAAGGGTTCAGAAAAGATTTACAAGGATGTTGCCAGGGTTGGAGGATTTGAGCTATAGGGAGAGGCTGAACAGGTAGGGGCTGTTTTCCCTGGAGCGCCAGAGGCTGAGGGGTGATCTTATAGAGGTTTCCAAAATTATGAGGGGCATGGATAGGATAAATAGAAAAAGTCTTTTCCCTGGGATCGGGGAGTCCAGAACTAGAGGGCATAGGTTTAGGGTGAGAGGGGAAAGATATAAAAGAGACCTAATGGGCAACTTTTTCATGCAGAGGGTGGTATGTGTATGGAATGAGCTGCCAGAGGATGTGGTGGAGGCTGGTACAATTGCAACATTTAAGAGGCATTTGGATGGGTATATGAATAGGAAGGGTTTGGAGGGATATGGGCCGGGTGCTGGCAGGTGGGACTAGATTGGGTTGGGATATCTGGTCAGTGTGGACAGGTTGGACCGAAGGGTCTGTTTCCATGCTGTACATCTCTAAGAGCTGAAAATGTGTTGCTGGAAAAGCGCAGCAGGTCAGGCAGCATCCAAGGAACAGGAGAATCGACGTTTCGGGCATCAGCCCTTCTTCAGGAATGAGAAAAGTGGGTCCAGCAGGCTAAGATAAAAGGTAGGGAGGAGGGACTTGGGGGAGGGGCGTTGGGAATGTGATAGGTGGAGGGAGGTCAAGGTGAGGGTGATAGGCCGGAGTGGGGTGGGGGCGGAGAGGTTAGCAAGAAGATTGCAGGTTAGGAAGGCGGTGCTGAGTTCGAGGGATTTGACTGAGACAAGGTGGGGGAGAGGAAATGAGGAAACTGGAGAAATCTGAGTTCACTCCTTGTGGTTGGAGGGTTCCCAGGTGGAAGATTAGGCACCCTTCCTCCAACTGTCATGTTGCCATGGTCTGGCGATGGAGGAGTCCAAGGACCTGCATGTCCTTGGTGGAGTGGTAGGGGGAGTTGAAGTGTTGGGCTATGGGGGGTTGGGTTGGTTGGTCCAGGTGTCCCAGAGGTGTTCTCTGAAATGTTGCGCAAGTAGGCGGCCTGTCTCCCCAATATAGTGGACGCCACATCGGGTGCAGCGGATGCAATAGATGATGTGTGTGGAGGTGCAGGTGAATTTGTGGCGGATATGGAAGTGTCCCTTGGGGACTTGGAGGGAGGTAAGGGGGGAGGTGTGGGCGCAAGTTTTGCATTTCTCTAAGACTCTATGATCTATGACTCTAAGTACAGTGAAAAACATTGATTACGAGCAGTACAAGTTATTTATAGTAAGCAAAAACGTATAGATTATAGGGTAAAAAAACAAGATAGAGGCATACACATTACATTGCACACGGTATGTGGTAGGAAGTTTAAAGGTGTAGAATGGTTATAATAAATGTTAGAGTTAGATTTGCTGTGAGGAACTCACAAGGAGACGCACTGTGTCGGCACTATCTTAAATTCTGACGTGATAACTTGTTCCAAAGGTTGACAGCTCTCTCCGGAAAGAAAAATGTCCAACTTCAACAGAATTTTACACCCATGTTTGCTAGTTTTTCTTTGAAGACAGGAGCAGAAGTTGGCTGTTAGGTCCCTTAAGACTATTCTATTCAATAAGATCATTGCTGACCTGACTGTGGTCTCAACACCAATCTGCATCAGCCTCCTTAAAAAGATGTTTTTAATCAACCTTTCAGATTTGTTATGACACACCTCTGGACAAGGTGGGACTTGAACCCAGGCCTCTTGGCAATCATTTCCATTTTGTTATTTTCATCAATCTGTTCAGACAAGTCATGACACACTTCTGAAGGAGGTGAGACCTGAAACCAGGCCCTCTAGTCCAGTCTCCCTCACTACTGAAGTTAATTAGCTCAAATAGCCTGTCCACATCATCCTAACCTCATTGTTGAAAGGTCTTAATCAAATATCCTCAAAGTTTATTCTGTTGTGCAGTGAATAGCTTGAGTTCTTCAATCCATTGATGGACCTAAGGCTTCTAAGCTCCATCCTCCACTGAACCTTAATCAGGTCATCTAAATTACCAATCATTTGTTGGAATCAAACTTTGATTTGGTTTTCTAAACAAGACGTAATGGATACTATAGTGTGATAGTATTGTATTATTTGTTTTGTATTTATTTCCTGTTCTCTCAGTGCATCCAAACGCTCTAAATCTTTTGCATCTGTTTGTTTCTGTAGCACCCAAGTCTTGCTCTTACTCAATGGACTCGAATATGTAAGCCTGTATGATACACTCTGGCTAGAGTTTAGCCCTAAACAAATACAAAACACTATACTTCTCTGTGGTACGTATTAAAAGACATTTATCAGACTCAAACTGATATACCAAGATCATCAAATTCTGTCTTTGACACATTTCAAATCCTGATACCAACACATATCTTAGCATAACCTGCAGCTTTACAGACAAATCCCCTTGATTGCTTCATTTTAGTTTTTGATTAAGAGTCATAGAGATGCAAAGCACGGAACAGATTCTTCAGTCCAACCTGTCCATACCGACCAGATATCCCAACCCAATCTGGTCCCACCTACCAGCACCTGGCCCATATCCCTCCAAATAACAAAGAAGATTGGTGAGGGAAGAATGGTGGACGTGATGTATATGGGCTTCAGTAAGGTATTCGATAAGGTTCCCCATGAGAGACTGAATAGCAAGGTTAGAGCCCATGGAATACAGGGAGAACTAGCCATTTGGATACAGAACTGGCTCGAAGGTAGAAGACAGAGGGTGGTGGTGGAGGGTTGTTTTTCAGAGTGGGCGGCACGGTGGCACAGTGGTTAGCACTGCTGCCTCGCAGCGCCGGAGACCCGGGTTCAATTCCCGCCTTAGGCGACTAACTGTGTGGAGTTTGCACGTTCTCCCCGTGTCTGCGTGGGTTTCCTCCGGGTGCTCCGGTTTCCTCCCACAGTCCAAAGATGTGCAGGTCAGGTGAATTGACCATGCTAAATTGCCCGTAGTGTTAGGTAAGGGGTAGATGTAGATGTAGATGCAGATGTAGGGGTATGGGTGGGTTACGCTTCGGCAGGGCGGTGTGGACTTGTTGGGCCGAAGGGCCTGTTTCCACACTGTAAGTAATCTAATCTAATCTAATCTAATCAAACCCTTCCTATTCATATACACATCCAGATGCCTTTTAAATATTGCAATTGTACCAGCCTCCACCACATCCTCTGGCAGCTCATTCCATACACATATCACCCTCTGTGTGAACACATTGCCGCTTAGGTCTCTTTTATATCTTTCCCCTCCCACCCTAAACCTACGCTCTCTAGTTCTAGACTCCCCTACCCCAGGGAAAAGACTTTGTCTATTTATCCTATCCATGCCCCTCATGATTTTGTAAAGCTCTATAAGATCACCCCTCAGCCTCCAACGCTCCAGGGAAAACAGCCCTAGCTTATTCAACCTCTCCTTATAGGTCAAATCCTCCAACCCTGGCAACAACCTTATAAATCTTTTCTGAACCCTTTCAAGTTTCACAACATCTTTCCGATAGGAAGGAAACCAGAATTGCACGCAATATTCCAACAGTGGCCTAATCAATGTCCTGTACAGCCTCAACATGACCTCCCAACTCCTGTACTCACTACTCTGACCAATAAAGGAAAGCATACCAAACGCCCTCTTCACTATCCTATCTCCCTGCGCCTCCACTTTCAAGGAGCTATGAACCTGCACTCCAAGGTCTCTTTGTTCAGCAACACTCTCTAGGACCTGACCATTAAGTGGATAAGTCCTGCTAAGATTTGCTGTCCCAAAATGCAGCACCTCACATTTATCTAAATTAAACTCCATCTGCCACTTCTCAGCCCATTGGCCCATCTGATCAAGATCCCATTGTAATCCAAGGTAACCTTCTTCGCTGTCAACTACACCTCCAATTTTGGTGTCACCTGCAAACTTACTAACTGTACCTCCTATGTTCACATCCAAATCATTTATATAAATGATGAAAAGTAGTGGACCCAGCACTGATCTTTGTGGCACTCCACTGGTCACAGGCCTCCAGTCTGAAAAACAACCCTCCACCACCACCCTCTGTCTTCTACCTTCGAGCCAGTTCTGTATCCAAATGGCTAGTTCTCCCTGTATTCCATGGGCTCTAACCTTGCTATTCAGTCTCTCATGGGGAACCTTATCGAATACCTTACTGAAGCCCATATACATCACGTCCACCATTCTTCCCTCACCAATCTTCTTTGTTACTTCTTCAAAAAACTGAATTAAGTTTGTGAGACAAGATTTCCCAGGCACAAAGCCATGTTGACTATCCCTAATCAGTCCTTGCAATTCCAAATATATGTACATCCTGTCCCTCAGGATTCCATCCAACAACTTTTCCTCAACCGATGCCAGGCTCACTGGTCTATAGTTCCCTGGCTTGTTCTTAAACAGTTGCACCACATTAGCCAACTTCCAGTCTTCCGGCACCTGACTTGTGACTATCGATGATACAAATATCTCAGTAAGAGGCCCAGCAATCACTTCCTATGAAGAAAAATGCCTCAAATGTAAATAGCCATAAGAGTTTAACTAGTTTTCACACAACCATTGCCATTAATCAGATCTTCTGTCCACAAGAATGCAGTCAATTCTTATACATTATTTTCACAGAATGCAGTTGTATTAAAGTAGCTTATTTTATTGCATGTCTTCAGAATGTTTTTGAAATGTCAACCAAACTAGCCACATTTAATGAGTGAGCAGATTAATGCATTATGACCTTCTTTATTAAGATGTATGACATAATCTCTCTTGGCTTTAGTATTTGAACTTTTTGAATTGCTGATAGTTGGATGATAAGTATATATAATCCTACTTCAGAGTACTTTTGACAACTTTTCTTGCAAAGGTAAATATACTGCAAATTTAGGAATCATGTGAATCATGAAATCCCTACAGGGCAGACGCAGGCCATTCAGCCCACAGAGTTTGCAGTGACTATCCAAAGAGCATCCCTCCCAGACCCACCCCACTACCCTTTCCCCATAAACCTTCAACTACCATGGCTAACCCACCTAACCTACACATCCCTGGACACTAGAGGCAATTTAGTATGGCTAAGCCAACTAACCTGTACATTTTTGTGTGCAGTGGGAGGAAACCCACGCAGACACAGGGAAAACATGCAAGCTCCACACAGACGGGCGCCTGAGAGTGGAATCAAACCCAGGTCCCTGGCACTGTGAGGCAGCAGTACTTACCACTGAGCCACTGTACCGCCCCGTGATGGTTTAGTGTACAGTTGACAGTGACAATCATTTATGTCTGTGTGGATTCAATGCCTTTACCAACAACAATGCTCATAGAATAAATGGACCTGCTCCTTCACCCTCAACTGCAGTACACTATCAATCATTGTGGGCATGTGATGGCACTCATCCAACTAGTGGCTTAGGCTGAACAGCAATGGCTGATGACATAATTGGGCCCTAAGCCAGATGTACAATGGCTTGCATTTAAAGGGATAGCATTTAAATGAAAAAGTGTTGACCAAATCTATTTTCATTTGATGGAAATGAGAAATATCCAATTTTTGTTGTGGTAAGGTCATCCATAAGAAATTTGATGGTGAGGTTGAATAGAATGCTATGTTTTAATAACAGCCTGCATTTAAACAGCACCTTTAGTATCCCAAATCTCCCTGAATAATATAACAGGGCTGGGTGAAGTCTCTGAAAGTTGTAAGGAGCATTTGAAGGCAAAAACATGTGTGGCTCAGTGGAGGGACGTTCAGAGCACAAAAGCATGATGCCTAATGACTCTGGTGCCAATGAGAATACAAAGGAAAAGAAGATCATAATAACTCAGATGTGGAGGACTCAGGTTCAGATATGGAGGTGAAAATGCAACTAAACTTAAGAAGGATCTGTGACAAAGCTGAACAGTTTTAACCAAAAGCAAGTCAAAGGCTGGAATTCTGATTCTGGTTAGGAACATGGGACTGGGATATCATAGCAATTACAGAAACATGGCTCAGGGATGGGCAGGACTGGCAGCTTAATGTTCCAGGATACAAATGCTACAGGTAGGATAGAACGGGAGGCAAGAGAGGAGGGGGAGTGGCATTTTTGAGAAGGGATAGCATTACAGCTGTGCTGAGGGAGGATATTCATAGAAATACATCGAGTGAAGTTATTTGGATGGAACTGAGGAATAAGAAAGGGATGATCACCTTATTGGGATTGTATTATAGACCCCCTAATAGTCAGAAGGAAATTGAGAAACAAACTTGTAAGCAGATCTCAGCTATCTGTAAGAATAATAGGGTGGTTATGGTGGGGGATTTTAACTTTCCAAACAAAGATTGGGACTGCCATAGTGTTCAGGGTTTAGATGGAGAGGAATTTGTTCAGTGTGTACAAGAAAATTTTCTGATTCAGTATGTGGATGTACCTATTAGAGAAGGTGCAAAACTTGACCTACTCTTGTGAAATAAGGCAGGACAGGTGACTGAGGTGTCAGTGGGGAAGCACTTTGGGGCCAGCGACCATAAATCTATTAGATTTAAAATAGTGATGGAAAGGGATAGACCAGATCTAAAAGTTGAAGTCCTAAATTGGAGAAAGGCCAATTTTGACAGTATTAGGCAAGAACTTCCGAAAGCTGATTGGGGCAGAAGTTCGCAGGTAAAGTGACGGCTGGAAAATGAGAACCTTCAGAAATGAGATAACGAGAATCCAGAGAAAGGATATTCCTGTTAGGGTGAAAGGAAAGGCTGGTAGGTATAGGGAATACTGGATGACTAAAGAAATTGAGGGTTTGGTTAAGAAAAAGAAGGAAGCATATGTAAGGTATAGACAGGATAGATCAAGTGAATCCTTAGAGTATAAAGGAAGTAGGAGTGTACTTAAGAGGAAAATCAGGAGAACAAAAAGGGGACATGAGATAGCTTTGACAAATAGAATTAAGGAGAATCCAAAGGGTTATTACAAATACATCAAGGACAAAAGGTTAACTAGGGAGAGATTAGTGCACCTCAAAGATCAGCAAGGCAGCCTTTGTGTGGAGCCACAGAAAGTGGGGGAGATACTAAACGAGTATTTTGCATCAGTATTTACTGTGGCAAAGAATATGGAAGATATAGAATGTAGGGAAATAGATGGTGACATCTTGCAAATTGTCCATATTACAGAGGAGGAAGTGCGTAAAGGTGGATAAATTCCCAGGACCTGATCAGGTGTACCCTAGGACTCTGTGGGAAGCTATGGAAGTGATTGCTGGGCCTCTTGCTGAGATATTTGTATCATCGATAGTCACAGGTGAGGTTTAATTTAGATAAATGTGAGGTGCTGCATTTTGGAAAAGCAACTCTTAGCAGGACTTATACACTTAATAGTAAGGTCCTAGGGAGTGCTGCTGAACAAAGAGACCTTGGAGTGCAGGTGAGGAAGACTGGAGGTTGGCTAATGTAGTGCCACTGTTTAAGAACGGTGGTAAGGACAAGCCAGGGAACTATAGACCAGTGAGTCTGACCTCAGTGGTGGGGAAGTTGTTGGAGGGAATCCTGAGAGACGGGATGTACATGTATTTGGAATTGCAAGGACTGATTAGGGATAGTCAACATGGCCTTGTGCCTGGGAAATCTTGTCTCACAAACTTGATTGAGTTTTTTGAAGAAGTAACATGGAGGATTGATGAGGGCAGAGTGATAGATGTGATCCATATGGACTTCAGTAAGGCATTCAACAAGGTTCCCCATGGAGAGTGATTAGCAAGGTTACATCTCATATAATACAGGGAGAACTAGCCATTTGGATACAGAACTGGCTCAAAGGTAGAAGACAGAGGGTGGTGGTGGAGGGTTGTTTTTCAGACTGGAGGCCTGTGACCAGTGGAGTGCCACAAGGATCGATGTTGGGTCCTCTACTTTTTTGTCATTTACGTACATCATTTGGATGAGAGGTACAGTTAGTAAGTTTGCAGATGACAGCGAAGAAGGTTACCTCAGATTACAATGGGATCTTGATCAGATGGGCCAATGGGCTGAGAAGTGGCAGATGGAGTTTAATTTAGATAAATGTGAGGTGCTGCATTTTGGAAAAGCAACTCTTAGCAGGACTTATACACTTAATAGTAAGGTCCTAGGGAGTGCTGCTGAACAAAGAGACCTTGGAGTGCAGGTTCATAGCTCCTTGAAAGTGGAGTTGCAGGTAGATAAGATAGTGAAGAAGGTGTTTGGTATGCTTTCCTTTATTGGTCAGAGTATTGAGTACAGGAGTCGGGAGGTCATGTTGCGGCTGTACAGGACATTGGTTAGGCCACTGTTGGAATATTGCATGCAATCTGGTCTCCTTCCTTTGGAAGATGTAATGAAACTTGAAAGGGTTCAGAAAAGATTTACAAGGATGTTGCCAGGGTTGGAGAATTTGAGCTATAGGGAGAGGCTGAACCAGTTGGTGCTGTTTTCCTTGGAGTGTCGGAGGCTGAGGGGTGACCTTACAGAGGTTTACAAAATTATGAGGAGCATGTATATGGTAAATAGACAAAGTCTTTTCCCTGGGGTCAGGGAGTCCAGAACTAGAGGGCATAGGTTAAGGGTAAGAGGGGAAAGATATAAAAGAGACCTAAGGGTCAACTTCTTCACGCAGGAGGTGGTACGTGTATGGAATGAGCTGCCAAAAGAAGTGGTGGAGGCTGGTACAATTGCAACATTTAAAAGGCATTTGGATTTGTATATGAATAGGAAAGGTTGGAGAGATGTGGGCCAGGTGCTGGCAGGTGGGACTATCTTGGGTTGGGATATCTGGTCAGCATGGACAAGTTGGACCAAAGGGTCTGTTTCCATGCTGTACATCTCTATGACTCTAAATGGGACTAGATTAGGTTGGGATATCTGATCGGCATGGATGAGTTGGACTGAAGATGTGCTGTACATCTCTATGACTCTATAACTGTGGAGACAAAATATATATTTGAAGAATGTTAATTTACATAAAGCAACATGGTCTAATACTTGGGCCATATGTTAATTGGAAATCCAGTTATGGCCCAATTGTTCTTCTGATTCATTAGTGAAAAGTTTATAACCAACGTTACCTCTGGCCACATACTTATTTGCATGGTACCTCTATGTGAATTTAACCATTTTTGCTCAGACCAAAAGTAGCATGGTTCACTCCTTTTTCTCAGTCAGAATGTTTGCTTAACGTCTTTGTAACTGAAAAGGGATAGATATCCTCCTAAGTACTCCTATAAATGTACTTGCATGAGTGAAATTAGTGTAGATGCTATAATGTTGTCAACATGGGTACAGAGAAAGTCAGCAACTTCTATTAGACAACACTAATACAAAGTTCAACACCTCCCAATTAGTTGTGCAATGGAGAATTTCAGATTGATCTTCCATTACTTGTTTTATGAATCAACTTGGCTGGCTGAACATAGTTATTTGAACAAAGTGTGCAAAGTGTGGTCACTGAAAATTCTCTCCCTCCAGCAATTTCTGTCTACTTCTCTTAACAATCTAGTTTTTCAGTCACTAGATACAACTTCTAGAAACCAAATTCAGTGTCATGGCATAAATAAGAAATACGTACAGTAAATAAGGAGAAAATGTTTCCATTAGCAGGAAGGTCAGTAGTCAGAGCACACAAATTTAAGGTAATTGGCAAAAAGAGTCAGAATTGGGTTGAGAAGAATGTTTTTAACTACAAGGAGTGGTGATCTGGAATAGTCTGCATGAAAGAATAGCGGAAACAGATTTCACAGTAACTTTCAAAGTGAAGGAGATGAGTACTTGAAAGACAGAAAATTAAAGGGATATGGGAAGGTCAGGGCAGCCTCTGCAGAAAACTGACAAAGGGATAATGACTGAATGTCTTTTATCTGTGCGTAAGATTCAATGATTCTAGTGTAAAATTAGATTTTAACAACTAACAGCTAGCCCTTCCTAGCAATGCATAGCAACACAGAACATCGAACATTACAGCGCAGTACAGGCCCTCTCCCACTGCAACTCCACATGCAGGTCCTTGGACTCCTCCATCGCCAGACCATAGCAACACGACGGCTGGAGGAAGAGCGCCTCATCTTCCACCTAGGAACCCTCCAACCACAAGGGATGAACTCAGATTTCTCCAGTTTCCTCATTTCCCCTCCCCCCACCTTGTCTCAGTCCCAACCCTCGAACTCAGCACCACCTTCCTAACCTGCAATCTTCTTCCTGACCTCTCCGCCCCCACCCCCACCCCACTCCGGCCTATCACCTCACCTTAACCTCCTTCCACCTATCACATTTCCAACGCCCCTCAACCAAGTCCCTCCTCCCTACCTTTTAGCTTAGCCTGCTGGACACACTTTCCTCATTCCTGAAGAAGGGCTCATGCCTGAAACGTTGATTCTCCTGCTCCTTGGATGCTGCCTCACCTGCTGCGCTTTTCCAGCAACACATTTTCAGCTCTGATCTCCAGCATCTGCAGTCCTCACTTTCTCCTAAAAACTGACCCATCTATAGTACTCGTATTATAGTGCTCCCAGTCAATATTTGGAAAGTTGAAGTCCCCCATGACAACTATCCTGTCTCTCTCACTCCTATTGAGAATCATCTTTGCTATCCTTTCCTCTACATCTCTGGAATTATTCGGAGGCCTATAGAAAACTCCCAACAGGGTGACCTCTCCTTTCCTGTTTCTAACTTCAGCCCATACTACCTCAGTTGACGAGTCCCCAAACATCCTTTCCGCAACTGTAACACTGTCCTTGACCAATAATGCCACACCTTCCCCTCTTTTACCATCTTCTCTGTTCTTACTGAAACATCTAAATCCTGGAACCTGCAACTACCATTCCTGTCCCTGCTCTAACCATGTCTCCAAAATGGCCACAACATCGAAGTCCCAGGTACCAACCCATGTTGCAAGTTCACCCACCTTATTCAGGATGCTCCTGGTGTTGAAGTAGACACACCTCAAACCAACTTCTTGCTTGCCGGTGCCATCTTACGTCCCTGAAACTTGATTGTGGACCTCCGTACACTCAACCTTTTCTATACTCGAACTACAATTTTGGTTCCCATCCCCCTGCTGGATTAGTTTAAACCCACCCCAATAGCCTTAGTGAACTCCCCCCCCAGGATATTGGACCCTCTCTGGTTCAGATGAAGACCATCCTGCTTGTAGAGGTCCCACCTACCCCAGAAAGAGCCCCAATTATCCAAGAATCCAAAACCCTCCCTCCTGCACCATCCCTGTAGCCACATATTCAACTCCTCTCTCTCCCTATTCCTTGCCTCACTAGCATGTGGCACGGGCAACAAACCAGAGACAACAACTCTGTTCGTCTTAGCTCTAAGCTTCCATCCTAGCTCCCTGAATTTTTGCCTTAAATCCCCATCTCTCCTCCTACCTATGTCGTTGGTGCCTATGTGGACCATGACTTGGGGCTGCTCCCCCTTCCCCTTAAGGATCCCAAAAACACGATCAGAGACATCACAAACCCTGGCACCTGGGTGGCAACACACCAACCGTCAGTCTCTCTCGTCCCCACAGAACCTTCTATCTGTTCCCCTAACTATGGACTCCCCAATGACGACTGCTCTGCTCCTCTTCCCCCTTCCTTTCTGAGCAGCAGGGACAGACTCTGTGCCAGAGCCCTGTACACCAATACTTTCCCCTGGTAAGTCATTCTCCCCAGCAGTATCCAAAACGGTACACTTATTGTTGAGGGGAATGGCCACATGGGATCGCTGCACTGCCTGCCGGTTCCCTTTCCATCCCCTGACTGTAACCCATTTACCTTTTTCTTGTACCTTAGGAGTGACTACCTCCCTGTAACTCCTCTCAATAACCCCCTCTGCCTCCCGAATGATTCAAAGTTCATCCAGTTCCAGATCCCTACCGCTGTTTTTGAGGAGCTGGAGTTAGGTGCACTTCCCGCAGATGTATTCAGCAGGGACGCTAGTGGTGACCCTTACCTCCCACATTCTGCAGGAGGAACACTCAACTGCCCTAACCTCCACACCCACTATTCAAAATTCCCAAAGAGACTGTTGAAAAAATAAGGAATAAAAAAAAACTTGTTACCTTACCAATCTGGCGCACAGGTCCTTTTTATTTGGTTAGAGGAGGAGGATGGGTGGGAGACACTACCCGAGTAGTGTTTCGGGTAACGCAACCACACAAATATATGACTTCCCAGAAGTCCTTCGCTCCTCCCTCGCCACTCTGGAAAAATGGAGGCCTGACTCCCAAGGTGGCAAAATGGAGGCCCGAATCCCGAGGCTTTTTAATGCGTGAAAACTCACCCTTCCCGGCAGCCCTCACTTCACCTCTCCTTCTCTCCTCGCCGCTCTGGCAAAATGGAGCTATTTAGCCTCAACATTGGATAGAGGATTGTCCTTTGCCCTTTGAGATGGTGGGATAAGAGTCTTTGTCAGCTCTAAGGGGACATAGAGAAGGTAAATCTTTTTGGGACACACAAGCTTTAATTGAATATTACACAATTTATCTTCATAGAATTAGAGGTTGGGACCTATGATAATGACATCTGTTTGCTAGAAAACTGAGGTGAGGGCACTGCCAATAATCTTTTTGGGCAAGAATTTGTGCTGAAAGTTGTCAAATGAAAAGTAACTTCTGCAATTTGTAAAATCCAACTGTTAGTAATTTATCTTTGTATTATGATGATTTGCGTGTGAATGCCTCCTCGATATCCACAAAATGTCAAAATTTTTGGTCATACATTTCTATTAAATTTACCAATGTAAAATAGTGTATGTCAGAGTCACAGAATTATTACAGCGCAAAAGGATGCCTTTTGGCCCATTGTGCCTGCACTAGTACCACTGCCTATTTCATATTAACTGGTGAAGGTATTGTTTACGTGAAAGTAAACAAGCAGGAGGCTGGAAGAACACAGCAAGCCAGACAGCATCGGGAGGTGGAGAAGTCTACACCCCCTAATAGTCAGAGGGAAATTGAGAAACAAATTTGTAAGGAGATCTTAGCTATCTGTAACAAAAATAGGGTGGTCATGGTAGGGGATCTTAACTTTCCAAATATAGACTGGGACTGCCATAGTGTTAAGGATTTAGATGGAGAGGAATTTGTTAAGTATGTACAAGAAAATTTTCTGATTCAATATGTGGATGTACCTGTTAGAGAAGGTGCAAATGTTGACCTACTCTTGGGAAATAAGACAGGGCAGGTGATTGAGGTGTCAGTGGGGAAGCACTTTGGGGCCAGCGACCATAATTCTATTAGATTTAAAATAGTGATGGAAAAGGATAGACCTTCTAAAAGTTGAAGTTCTAAATTGGAGAAAGACCAATTTTGACAGTATTAGGCAAGAACTTTCAAAAGCTGATTGGGGCAGATGTTCGCAGGTAAAGGAACAGCTGGAATATGGGAAGTCTTCAGAAATGAGATAATGAGAGTCCAGAGAAAGTAAGTTCCTGTTAGGGTGAAAGGAAAGGCTGGTAGGTATAGGGAATGCTGGATGACTAAAGCAATTGAGCGTTTGGTTAAGAAAAAGAAGGAAGCATATGTAAGGCATAGACAGGATAGATCGAGTGAATCCTTAGAGTATAAAGGCAGGAGGAGTATACTTAAGAGGGAAATCAGGAGAGCAAAAAGGGGACATGAGATAGCTATGGCAAATAGAGTTAGGGAGAATCCAAAGGGTTATTACAAATACATTAAGGACAAAGGGTAACTAGGGAGAGAATAGGGCCCCTCAAAGATCAGCAAGGCGGCCTTTGTGTGGAGCTGAGGGAGATGGGGGAGATACTAAATGAATATTTTGCATCAGTATTTACTGTGGAAAAGGACAGGAAGATATAGACTGTAGGGAAATAGATGATGACACCTTGAAAAATGTCCATATTACAGAGGAGGAAGTGCTGGATGTCTTGAAACACATAAAAGTGGATAAATCCCTGATCAGGTGTACCCTAGAACTCTGTAGGAAGCCACAGAAGTGATTGCTGGGCCTCTTGCTGAGATATTTGTATCATCGATAGTCACAGGTGAGGTGCGGAAAGACTGAAGAAAGGTGGTAAGGACAAGCCAGGGAACTATAGACCAGTGAGCCTTACGTCGCTGGTGGGCAAGTTGTTGGAGGGAATCCTGAGGGACAGGATGTACATGTATTTGGAAAGCAAATTTTAGCAGGACTTATACACTTAATGGTAAGGTCATAGAGAGTGTTGTTGAACAAAGAGACCTTGGAGTGCAGGTTCATAGCTCCTTGAAAATGGAGTCACAGGTAGTTAGGATCGTGAGGAAGGCATTTGGTATGCTTTGCTTTATTGGTCAGAGTATTGAGTACAGGAGTTGGGAGGTCATGTTGCAGCTGTATAGGACATTGGTTAGGCCACTGTTGGAATTTTGCATGCAATTCTGGTCTCCTTCCGAACAGAAGAATGTTGTGAAACTTGAAAGGGTTCAGAAAGAGTTACAAGGATGTTGCCAGGGTTGGGGGATTTGAGAAATAGGGCGAGGTTGAATAGGCTAGGGCTGTTTTCCTTGGAGTGTTGGAGGCTGAGGATTGCCCTTATAGAGGTTTACAAAATTATGAGGGGCATGGATAGGATAATTAGAAAAGATCTTTTCCCTGGGGTGGGAAAGTCCAGAACTAGAGGGCATAGGTTAAGGGTGAGAGGGGAAAAATATAAAAGAGACCTAAGGGGCAACTTCTTCACACAGGAGGTGGTACGTGTATGGAGTGAGCTGCCAAAGGAAGTGGTGGAGGCTGGTACAATTGCAACATTTAAAAGGCATCTGGATGGGTATATGAATTGGAAGGGTTTGGAGGTGCTGGCAGGTGGGAATAGCTTGGATTGGGATATCTGTTTGGCATGGACAAGTTGGACCAAAGGGTCTGTTTCCGTGCTGTACATCTCTATGACTCTATGACTCTAAGTCGATGTTTCAGGTATAACCCTGCTTGTCTACTCTGGATTCCAGCATCTAGTTTTTTGTCTCTCATCTTGTTTACTTGAACAGGCATGCTTCCAAAATGTTTGCCATCATGTATTAAAGTAGACAAGCAGCAGGCCTTCAACAAGGTGCCACCCAAGAGGCTGCTGCATAAGATAAAAACGCATGGCATTATGGGTAAAGTATTAGCATGGAAAGAGGATTGGTTGACTAACAGGAAGTAAAAGGTGGTGATAAATGAGTGCTATTTTGGTTGGCAATCAGTAATCTTTTTCTTAACCAAACCCTCAATTGCTTTAGTCATCCAGCATTCCCTATACCTACCAGCCTTTCCTTTCACCCTAACAGAAACTTACTTTCTCTGGACTCTTATTATCTCATTTCTGAAGACTTCCCATAGTGGTCTGCCTCAGGGATCAGTATTGAGACCACAATTATTCACAATTTACAACAATGATTTGGAGTTGGGGAACCACATGTAGTGTGTCAAATGACACTAAGTGTGTTGCAGATGACACTAAGATGAGTTTAAAATCGCACACCACCAGGATATAGTCCAACTATATTTGGAAATACTAGCTTTTGGAGTGCTGCTCCTTCGTCAGGTAGCTATGGTGTGCAAAAGACTGTGAAACTTTGCAGAGGAATATTATGTACTTCAAGTGAGTGTGCAAAGGACTATCAGATGGAATAAAACTTTAATAAATGTGAAGTCATCCATTTTGGTAGGAATAACAGTAAAAGGGATTATTACTTGAATGGTAAAAAGTTGCGGCATGCTGCTGTGCAGAGGGACCTGGGTGTCCTTGTGCATGAATTACAGAAGGTGGTCTGCAAGTGCAACAGGTAATTAGGAAGGCAAATGGAATTTTGTCCTTCATTGCTAAAGGGATTGAGTTTAAAAGCAGGGAGGTCATGTTATAGCTGTACAGGGTGTTGGTGAGGCCACACTTGGAGTACTGCATGCAGTTTTGGTTTCCTTACTTGAGAAAGGATGTACTGGCACTAGAGGGGGCACAAAGACAGTTCACTAGGTTAATTCCGGACTTGAGGGGATTGGCTTATGAGGAGAGACTGAGGAGACTGGGTATTATATTTATTGGAATGTAGAATAATGAGGGGGGGAATCTTATTAAAACATACAAAATTATGAAGTGAATAGATAAGATAGATGTAGAGAGGATGTTTCCACTGGCAGGTGCAACTAAGACAAGAGGGCATGGCCTCAAAATTGGAGAAAAGAGAATTAGAACTGAATTGAGAAGGAACTTCTTCACCCAGAGGATTGTAAACCTATGGAATTCCCTGCCCAGTGAAGTAGTTGACACTATTTCAGGAAATGTTTTAAAGCTAAGCTGGTTTAATTTTAAAATAATAAACGGAATTAAGGGTCATGGTGAGAGGGCGGGTAAGCAGAGCTGAGGCCACGAAAAGATCAGCCATGATCTTATTGAATGGTGGAGCAGGCTCAAAGGATCAGATGGCCTACTCCTGCTCCTAGTTCTTATGGTCTATATTCTTATGAGGCTGGAAGAACCCAGCAAGCCATCTCCTGGTGCTGCCTGGCTTGCTGTGTTCTTCTAGCTTCCTGCTTGTCTTCTTTGGATTCCAGCCTCTGCAGTTTTTTTCTCTAATCATGTATGTAAAGCCAATTAAAGTTCATTACCAGAAAAGTCCATTATGTGAAACACCACTATAACTTACTAGGGCTGTATTAAATGTTAAACTGGAAACCTATGTTCACAGAGAAATAATTGAATCAGATGAACTATACTGGAAGAAGCAGAAGCAACAAAAGTAAAGTGAACTGCATAGCCAGAATGAGGTTTGTTTCTGTTGTATCATTTGTTTTGTTTTACCTGCACCTATGTATACTTTAGAGTCTAAGCCTGGCTGCATTTTACTTTGGGTTTTGATTTTAGTCCCTTAGTTCAAAATTCAGTTAAAAGAGCAATAAAGAGGGACATTGGTCAAATATCAAAGGAGTTGCTGGAGTCTAAAACAATCATCCCTCTAAATTAATCATCTGTTCCAAATGATAGTATGGCTAAACTATAGTCTCTCTCTCTCTCAAGATATGTCGTGATCTAACAGATGGAGCTAAAGCAGTTCATTTCACAGTTTGTTCTGAGTGCTGACTTGAAAAACCTAGTTGACAAGCTGATGTGACTTTATAGCCACAACTTATATTTATGAGGTGATAAAATATCTCTATATCCTTTACAGAGTGTTATAAAATAAAATGCAATGCATAACCACATGAAATGGCTCCAGCACTGAAAGGGTCCATTTGGTTCATCATATCCATGCAGACGTTAAACTAAATCAACAGAAAGAAGTGATATAGAATCGGAAGATGGAAAATCTGTGTGGGTAGATTTGAGGAACCAGAAAGAAAAAAAGACTCCACTGGTAGTTGTGTACAGGCTTCCACCTGTAGTAGTCAGGATGTGGGGAAGCAAATAAATCAACAGATAGAAAAGGCACTTTTACAACTATCATGGGGGACTTCAATATGCAGATAGAATGGAAAAATCAGGTTGGTAGCGGATGTCATGAAAAGAAATTCATGGAATATCTACAAGATGATTTTTTTGGAGCAGCTTATGGTAGAGCCCACTAAGGAACCGGCAATTCTGGATTTAGTGGCGTGTTATGAGGAAAACCTGATTCGAGAGCTTAAGATGAAGGAACCCCGAGGGGACAGTAACAATAACATGGTAGAATTCACCCTGCAATTTCAGAAGAGACTGGAATCAGATGTAATATTACAATTAGAGAGTCATAGAGTAATTTAGCATGGAAACAGATTCTTCAGTCCAATTTGTTCATGCTGACTAGGTATCCTAAACTTAACTAGTCCCACCTGCCTGTGCTTGGGCTATATCCCTCTAAACCTTTCCCATCCATGTACCTGTCCAAATGTTTTTTAAATGTTGTAATTGTACCAGGCTTTAACACTTCCTCTGGTAGCTCATTCCACACACTAACCACTCTCTGTGTGAAAAAGTTGCCTCTAAAGTCCCTTTTAAATCTTTTCCCTCTTACCTTAAACCTACAGCCTCTAGTTTTGGATCTCCCTAACCTTGGAAAAAGGCCATTCACCCTATCTATGCCCCTCATGATTTTATAAACCTTTATAAGGTCACTCCTCAGCCTCCAATGCTCCAGGGAAAAATTCCCAGCCTATCCAGCCTCTCCTTATAACTCAATGGTCCAGTTCCAGCAATATCCTTGTGAATATTTTTTGCATCTGTTCGAGTTTAATGGTGTCCTCCTATAGCAGGGTGAACAGAATTGTACACAGTATTTCAAATGTCTTGCACAGCCGCAACATGACATCCTAACTCCTATACTTAATGCTCTGACCAATGATGGCAAGCATCTTTTTCACCGCCCTGTCCACCTGCAACGCTGCTTTCAAAGAGCTAGGAACCTGTACTCCCAAGTCCCTCTGTTCAATAACACTTCTAGGGCCCTACCATTAACTGTGTAAGTCCTACACTGGTTTGCCTTATTAAAATGCAACACCTTACATTTATCTAAATTAAACTCCATCTGCCATTTCTGGGCCTATTGATCTGATCAAGATCTCTTTATACTCTTAGATAACATTCTTCATTATCCACAATACCACCAATTTTGGTGATATCCGCACACTTGCGAACAGAAACACCTATATTCTAATCTCATTGATATAAATGACAAAAAGCAATCGTCCCAGCATCAATCCCTGCAGAACACCCCTGGTCACAGGCCTCCAGTCAGAGTAACAATCCTCAACCACCATCTTCTATCTTCTACAATCAAGCCATTAAAAGGTATTTGGATGGGTATATGAATAGGAAGGGTTTGGAGAGATATGGGCCAGATGCTGGCAGGTGGGACTAGATTGGGTTAGGATATCTGGTCGGCATGGACAGGTTGGACTGAAGAGTCTGTTTCCATGCTGTATATCTCTATGACTCCCTGGATCCCATGTGATCTCATCTTGCTAATCAGCCTAGCATGTGGAACTTTAAAAAGACATGACGAAGGAGCTGGCCAGAATTGATTGGAAGGGGACTGTACAAGGGAGGACAGCAGAACAGCAATGGCAGGAGTTTCTTGGGTAATTTGGGAGGCACAGCAGAAATGCATCCCAAAAGGAAGAAATATTCTAAGGAGAGGACAAAGCAACCATAGCTGACAAGGGAAGTCGGAGCAGCAGAAAAGCACATTGTGATGAAGATTGGTGGGAAGCCAGAGGATTGGGAACTTACACCTCTTCCCACCCTACCTCCTGCAAAAATGCCATCCCGTATTCCCAATTCCTCTGCCTCCTCTGTAATTGCTCCCAGGAGGATCAGTTCATCTACAGAACATACCAGAATGCCTCCTTCTTTAGAAACCGCAATTTCCCTTCCCATGTGGTTTTATTAGATTACCTACAGTGTGGAAACAGGCTCTTTGGCCCAACAAGTTCACACCGACTCTCCGAAGAGCAACCTACTCAGACCCATTCCCCTACATTTACCCCTTCAGTTAACACTACGGGCAATTTAGCATGGCCAATTCACCTAACCTGCACATCTTTGGACTATGGGAGGAAACTGGAGCACCTGGAGGAAACCCATGCAGACATGGGGAGAATGTGCAAACTCCACATAGACAGTTGCCTGAGGCGGGAATTGAACCTGGGTCTCTGGCGCTGTGAGGTAGCAGTGCTAACCACTGTGCCTCTGTGCTGCCCTGGTTAAAGATGCCCTCCAATGCATCTCATCCACATCCCGCACCTCCGTCCTCAAACCCCACCCTTCCAATCGTAACAAGGACATAACCCCCCAGTGCTCACCTTCCACCCTACCAACCTTTGCATAAACTGCATCATTTACCGACATTTCCACCACCTCCAAACGGACCTCACCACCAGAGATATATTTCCCTCCCCCCTCTCCGCTTTCCACAAAGACCTTTCCCTCCGTGACCACTTGGTCAGGTCCACGCCCCCTCCCCCAACAACCCACCCTCCCTTCCTGGCACCTTCCTCTGCCACTGCAGGAATTGCAAAACCTGCGCCCACACCTCCTCCCTCACCACGATCCAAGGCCCCAAAGGAGCCTTCCACATCCATCAAAGTTTTACCTGCACATCTACCAACGTCATTTATTGTATCCGTTGCTCCTGATGCGGTCTCCTCAACATTGGGGAGACTGGACATGCTTAAGGGAACATCTCTGGGACACCTGCACCAATCAACCCCACCGCACCGTGGCCCAACGTTTCAATTCCCCCTCCCACTCTGCCGAGGACATGCAGGTTCTGGGCCTCCTCCATTGCCGCTCCCTTACCACCTGACGCCTGGAGGAAGAACGCCTCATCTTCCACCTCAGAACACTTCAACCCCAGGGCATCAATGTGGACTTCCCCAGTTTCCTCATTTCCCCTCCCCCCACCTTACCCCAGTTCCAACCTTCCAGCTCAGCACCATCCCCATGACCTGACTTACCTGCCTATTTTCCCTTCCACCTACCCACTCCACCCTCCTCTCTGACCTATCACCTTCATCCCCACCCCCATTCATCCATTGTACTCTTTGCTACCTTCCTCCACCCCCATCCCCCTCTCATTTATCTCTCCACCCTGCAGGCTTCTGCCTATATTCCTGATGAAGGGCTTTTGCCTGAAATGTCGATTTTTCCTGCTTCTTGGATGCTGCCTGACCTGGTGTGCTTTTCCAGCACCACTCTAATCTAGACTTGGGTTTTCAGCATCTGCAGTCCTGGTTTTTACCTAGAGGATTGGGAAGCCTTTAAAAACCAGCAGAGGATAACTCAAAAGGCAATATAGGGAGAGAAGATGAAATATGAGAGTAAACTAGATGATAATATAGTAGAAGTTTTTTCAATATCTAAAAGATATAGAAAGAGGCAAGAGTGGACATTGGACCACTAGAAAATGAGAGTGGAGAAGTAGAGATGGGGAACAAAGAAATAGCTGAAGAACTGAATAAATTAATGAGTTTTCACAGTAGAAGATACCACCAGCATACCAGAACCTTAAGGGAGCCAGGGGGCAAAGATGTGTGTAGTGACCATCGCTAAGGAGAAGATGCTAGGGAAGCTGAAAGGTCTGAAGGCACATAAATCACCCGCACCAGTTGGACTATACATATAGTTCTAAAGGAGATAGCTGAGAAGACTGTAGAGGCATTGGTAGTGATCTTCTAGGAATCACTGGAGTTAGGAATGGTTCCAGAAGACTGGAAAATAAATAATGTAATGCCCCTGTTTAAGAAGAGAGGGAGGAGAAGACAGGAAACTGTTGGCTAGGTAGCTTGATCTGGGTTGTTGGTAAGAGTTTCAAGTCCATTATTAAGGACAAGATTGCACAGTACTTGGAAGTGCAAAATAGGGCAGTGTCAGCACTGCTTTGTCAAGAGAAGATCACACCTAACAAATCTGTTAAAAATCTCTTTGAGAAGGTAACAAGCAAGTTAACTGAAGGAGAGCCAGTGGAAGTAATCTATTTAGATTTCCAGAAGGCCTCCACCCACCTCCAACACTCTCCAACCACCCTCTGGTCTTTCACCAGCATCTGACCTTTTCATCAAGAACTATCAATATGACATTGGTTTCACCTCAATTTGTGGAGAGAATCAGGGTTAATGTTTGGGTCCAGTGACCCTTCTTCAGAACTGATGGTAGCTAGGAAAAGGTTGGTATTTATGCAGAAGATGGTGATGGGGAGAGTTAATAGGTGGAGTTAGAGCTCAAAGAGAGAGAAAAACAGTTGGACAAAGAAATGGATAAGGGTCAGTCTGGGGAATGAATAGCTGCTAATGGATTGTGTGTGGTAGCAGCCCATGTAATGACAAGGCCAGATGTTTGGGGGTTTGTGTAAGAATTGGGAGAATATACCTCAAGTCCTAAAATTGTTGAACTCGATAATAAGTCCAGAAGGCTGCAGGGTTCATAAACAAAAAATGAGGTTTTGTTCTTCCAACTTGTGCTGGGCTTCACTGGACCACCACAGCAAGCCTGAGACAGAGATGTTAGCTAGGTTTTGAAGTGGCAGGCAACTGGAAGCTTGGGGTCTTTATTTGCAGATAGAACATAGTTTTCTGCAAAGCTGTCACCCAGTTTGCATTTTGTTTCCCAGTGTAGAGGAGATCACATTCCGAGCAGCAAATACAGTAGACCAGATTGAGAAATGTGCAGGTAAAGCACTGCTTCCCCTGGAAGATGTGTTTGGGGCCTTGGATGTTGAGGAGAGAGGAAGTACATGGGTAGATATTACACCTTCTGCAGATGCATGGGGAGGTGCCGTGGGGCTTCATGGAGGTCTTGGGAGTGGAGGAAGAATGGACCAGGGTGTCCTAGCAGGAACTGGTCCTTGCAGAAGGCTGACAAAGGAGGGAAAGAGAATATGCGTCTGGTGGTGGAATCCCACTGGTGGTGGAAGAAATAGTGGCTACTGATCCTTTGGATGTGGATTCTGATGGAATAGTAGGTGAGGACAAGGGGGAACCTATTGTTGTTGTGGGAGGGAAGAGAGGGGATGAGGGCCAAAGTGTAGAAGATGAATTTGACCCTGCTGGGTGCTCTGACAACTATGGTGCTGGAGAATTTTCAGTTGAGGAAGGAGCTGGAAATTTCAGAGACCCCCTTGTCAAAGTTCGCATCATCAGAAAAGATGTGACAGAGACAGAGAAATTGGGAGAATGGAATAGAGTCTTTATGTGAGGATGTATCACTATCACTATCTTCCTCTTTGCTCACAATACTTTCAGGTTTTGTGTCATCACCAATAATATTTTCAATGCACAGGTAAAACTTTTGCAAGGAACATGTTTTCAGATGAGCCACAGATTACCAGAGATTATGTAGTAATGAGAAGTCATAAACTGCAACTACAATTGTTTGAATCACCATTCAGTTCAATATAGAAATGGTGTCCTTGACAGAGGAGGCAAGTGTTGGCTTTTGATACTTGCTGCAGTGTAGCAGTCAATTGCAGTTCAAATTACAGCTTGTGTCAAAAGATTGTGGGTTTAAGACCCACTCCAGAGAAATCAGCACATATCTAGGCTGGCTTTTCAATTCAGTGCGAAATTGTTGTAGGTGTTGCCTTTCAAAATGGGATATGAACGTGACCGGATGGTTGAAGGTGGAAGTAAAGGAATAATTAGCTATATCAGATGTGAAGTGAGGATGGTGCAGCTCTTGCAGTGCCGTGGCCAGCATGTATTCTGCAACTCCTCACACCAACAAAATAGATTTAACACTGCAGTCAATGATATTGAATATCAGCTGCTGTGTATTGTAGATGGCTGCTCCGATAGTGCTATTTTATGCCACTGCTTGAGAGTAATTTCTGCCCTCGTTATCATATAAAATTACTAGGAATGGCAGTCCAATGAGCTTCGCAACAAGAGAAAGAAAAGGGAAATGATCAATAAAAGGAAATCTAAACATGCATTTATATAGCACCTTTCATGACCTTAAGAAGTTTCAATGTGTTTTACAGTCAATTAAATTCTTTTGAAATATAGTAACTGTTAAGTTATAGGAAATGCACACTGTAAGGATCAATGACTTCAACCATATGTTGCTCAGCTGATCTGCCTGGATACTGAGGGAAATGTTCTTCTCTTCTTCCTGAAGAAGGGCTTATGCCCGAAACGTCGATTCTCCTGCTCCTTGGATGCTGCCTGACGTGCTGCGCTTTTCCAGCAACACATTTTCAGCTCTGATCTCCAGCATCTGCAGTCTTCACTTTCTCCCACATATGGGGGCAGCCATTTTTATTTCCATTTTATACTTGCTGTTTAGATGATGATGGAAGGAAACGGCTTTGCTTCATGAAGTCACAGATTTTCATATTCTCTTCTTGCCCTCCGTGTCAACCCCTTTGATATTTCCCACATTCCCATTCAACACATTTATTTAACATTCATCTGCCTACTTTACTTTCTAAGCCCCACGCAGAGTAGTGCACTGCTCTTCCATTCCAATTAGGGTGGTTCTGATTGTCACTGACAATCCTCCAACACCCACAGTATCATTTTCCCTTCCAAGCTGTATTGTCGCCGCTCCTCATATGTTCAGTTCCTTCACAATTGTTTTTCCATCTGCATCCCACCATGCAGCCTCCAATCCCAACCACCATAGTAGTCCCTGAGAAGTGCCCTACTCTTGAACTTCAGTGGAGGCTTCCAGTACTGACCATGACCAAACCCCTTGATTGACTGAGACAGATAACCTCAAATGATGCCAAATGACCAGACTATGTAGTGCGGTTCCCTGGACAGGTTGCATGGAATCTACAGGGCTGACTGTGGCCCATTCCATGGACTGTTATGACACAGATCCCTCACCATGTCCACACCAAGTAGCCAACTAATCATGTCCTAACCCTTAGACTGACAGTGGAAACTATCCTTGACTCATTGTGCCAGAACCCCTCACTAAAGGCTGACTCTCTTAACTTGGCTGGGGAATATTCCCCTAAAACATTGAGATATGTCTATTTGATTGAAGCGTATATGGCAAGCACATAGTGCATATGTGATATTAATATAGCTTGGTTCTGTACAGTCACATGACCACCTCTTTGACTGATGACTGCTGACAGCCATGACAAGTTTCCCAATTCCTCCGCTTCCACCGTATCATCTCCCAGGAGGAGCAATTTCACTCCAGGACATCCCAGATGGCCTCCTATCTCAAGGACCACAATTTCCTCTCCCACATGATCAACAATGCCCTCCAGTGCAACTCCTCCACTTCCCGCGCCACTGCCTTGAATCCCACCCCTTAAACTGCAACAAGGACAGAACCCCCTTGGTCCTCACCTTCTGCCTCACTAACATCCGGATACAGTGCATTATTCTCCACCATTTCCGCCACCTATAGTCGGACCCCACCACCAGAGATATATGTCCCTCCCCATCCCTATCTGCATTCCACAGTGATCATTCCATCCAAGACTCCCTCGTTAGATCCATGCCTATTTGTCCAATAGTGTTTGTTGCAGTCCTTGCATGGTATTTTGTAAATGATATTAGTTTTGCTTGGTGTCTGTATAGGGTCTTTCAAGTTTATCAGCTGCCAGACTATTCAGATCCCTCGGCATCATGGTGGTCCACAAACCCACCAACACACTAAAAGAGCAGCTAATGAACTTGAAAGACCCTGTACAGACAACAAGCAAAACTAATGTCATTTACAAAATATCATGCAAGGACTGCAACAAACACTACATAGGACAAACTGGCAGAAAATTAGCCACCAGGATGCATGAACATCAACAAGCCACAAAACGACATGACCGTCTCTCACTAGTATCCTGACAGACAGATAAGGGAGGACACCACTTCGACTGGGACAACACATCCACCCTAGGACAAGCCAAACAGAGACGTATGAGAATTCCTATAAGCATGGCATTCCAACCGGAACTCTATCAACAAACACATTGAGTTAGACCCCATCTACCATCCCCTGAGAAAAAAAACAGGAAATGACATCACCACAGGAAATTGCATCACCAACCCAAACATATAAATAGAAAGCAGGAATCAGCAACAGTGCTTCGCCTGGAGGCCCATTGAAGAGGTTACCTAGTAGGTGACGAAACATCTGGAAATGATCCTTCCAGCTCAGCGAGCAAACCTACATCCAGAACCTCAACCTGAGCTACAAATCTTCTTAAAACTCGCTAACCCCAACATCTGCAGTCCTCACTTTCCCCTATCCATGACAAGCTGCCTGGCTTTGTGTCTGGGCAAGTGTAAGCTGATGTATTTTGGGAGGTCAAATGCAAGAGGAAAGTATGCAGTAAATTGCAGGACACTTAGAAGCAATGATAAAGAGGGACCTTGGGGTGCAAGTGGCAACACAAGTGGATAAGGTGGTGAAGAAGGCATACACCATAGTTCCCTTCAGAGCACTGAGTATAAAAGTTGGCAAGGCATGTTGAGGCTGTACAAAACTTTAGTTAGGCCATATTGTGTGTAGTTCAGGTCGACACACTAAAGGAAGGATGTATGGCTTTGGAGAGGGTGTAAAAGAGGTTTACCAGGGTGTAGCCCGGATTGGAGTGTATTAGCTATCAGGAGAAGTTGGTCAAACTTGGATTGTTTTCACTAGAGCATCGAAGGTTGAGGAGCAAACTGACAGAAGTATATAAAATTATGAGATGTATGGATAGGGTGGAAATGTCAAATACTAGGGGACACAGGTTTAAGGTGAGAGGACAAAAGTTTATAGGAGATGTGCATGGCATGTTTTTTTACCCTGAGGGTGTTAGGTGCCTGGAATGTGCAGCCAGGAGAGTTGCTAGAAACAATAGCAATGTTTAATATGTTTAATAAGCATTTAGACACATGAACAGCAGGGAATAGAGGGTTCTGAACCATATACAGGCAGATGGAACTAGTTTAGAAAGGTATCATGGTCAGTGTAGACATCGTGTGCTAAAGGGTCAATTTCTGTGCTGCATTGTTCTGTATTCTTAAAAACAGCAAGGCAGGACAGAAGTACTGTGAGCCTTTAAGCTCTGGCTAAGGCAACAAAGCGCAAAAAGACAAGGCAAGGCAGAGATGCTGTTAGCAGCGAAGTAGACACAAAGTGGGTGTGCACTAAGAACAAGTGAAGAGTTTTGAGACACACTCTGGTCTAATCCATGAATTGGGTGTTTGTGCCTGTTTGCAATGTGACCTGACAGCAGTTTGGAAGTGCAGCACTTAAGTGGAGAAATATACTAGAGTCATAGAGATCAATAGTATAGCAAAAGGACCTTTGGCCCACCATGTCAAAAACAGTCACCTACAGTTCTCATCCCATTTTCCAGCTCTTGGCATTATATGTGAATTGGAGCAGTGTGTTGTAAGTGGGACTGGAGACATGCCTTGAAGAAAGTGCATCGAAGCTGGTATATGTCCGATGCCAATGTCATGGGCTGCAGATGGTCACTGCTCAAGGTGCATATCTGGAGATGTTGGGGACTGCTGTTGTTGATCTAATTTCTGTCTTCTCACTCTATTTTCTTGACTGACTTGCCAATGCCCAGTGATTCAGGGGCTGGGAAGATTATGCCCTATTCTGTAAGTTTTAAAATGGAACACAAAGGAAGCTATTGATTTGAAATTAAAAAAGCAGCCAATCATTATTACTCATAATGACTTTGATGTTGTTGCCATTTCCGAGACATAGATAGAGCAGGAACAGGAATATCTGTTGTGGGTTCCGCAATTTAGATGTTTCAGTAAGAACAAAGAAGGTGGCAATAGAGGGGGAGGTGTGGCATTGTTAGTCAAGGACAGTATTACAGTGGCAGACAGGACATTTGATGAGGACTCTTCCAATGAAGTAGTATGGGCTGAGGTTAGAAACAGAAAGGAGAGGTCACCCTGTTGGTAGTTTTCTCTAGGCCTCTGAATAGTTCCTGAGATGTGGAGGAAAGGATAGCAAAAATGATTCTGGATAGGAGTGAGAGAAACGGGTTAGTTGTTATGGGGGTCTTTAACTTTCCAAATGTTGACTGGAAATACTATGGTTTGAGTACTTTAAATGGGTCAGTTTTTGTCTAATGTGTGCTGGATGGTTTGCTAGGAAGGAAGAGAGAGAAGAAGGCTTATGTTAGGATGAGACGTGAAAGCTCAGTTAGGGCACTTGTGAGTTACTTGAGAGTTAGCCAGGAAAGACCTAAAGAGAGAGAGAAGAGGAGTCAGGAAGGCATATGAGAAGTCATTGGCAGATAAAATCAAAGAAAACCCCAAAGCTTTTATCAGAATATCAGGAATAAAAGAATTACTAGAGAAAGATTAGGGCCAATCAAGGATAGTAGTGAGAAGCTGTGTGTGAAGTCCAAGGAGATAGAGGAAGCACTAAATGAATATTTTTCACAGTGGAAAAAGACGATGTTGCCAAGGAGAATACTGAGATACAGGCTACGAGACTAAACAGGATTGAGATTCATAAGGAGGCAGTGTTAGCAATTCTGGAAAGTGTGAAAATAGGTGAGTCCCCTAGGCCGGATGGGATCTATCCTAGGATTCTCTGGGAAGCTAGGAAAGAGATTGCAGAGCCTTTGGCTTTGACCATTATGTCGTCATGTCTGCAGGAATAGCGCCAGAAGACTGGAGGGTAGCAAATAGAGGGTATTCAAGGAGGGGAATAGAGATAACCCTGGCAATTATAGACCAGGTAATTATAGACTTACTTTGGTTGTAGGTAAAGTAATGGAAAAGGTTATAAGAGATAGGATTCTTATGCATCTTGAGAGGAACAAGTTGATTAGGGATAGTCAACATGGTTTTGAGAAGAGTAGGTTGTACCTCGCAAACCTTATTGAATTCTTTGAGAAGGTGACCAAACAGGTGGAAGAGGATAAAGTGGTTGATGTGGTGTATATAGATTTCAGTAAGGCATTTGATAAGGTTCCCCATGGTAGGCTATAGCACAAAATATAGAAGCATGCAATTGAAGGTGATTTAGCGGTTTGGATCAGAAATTGGCTAGCTGAAAGAAGACAGAGGTTAATGGGAAACATTCATCCTGGAGTTCAGTTACTATTGGTGGACCGCAAGGATCTGTTTTGGAGCCACTGCTCTTTGTCATTTTTATAAATGACCTAGATGAAGGTGTAAAAGCATTGGTCAGTAAATTTGCGGATGACACGTAGGTCGGTGGAGTTGTGGATAGTGCTGAAGGATGTTGCAGGTTACAGAGAGACATAAATAAGCTGCAGAGCTGGGATGAGAGGTGGCAAATGGAGGTTAATGCAGAAAAGTGTGAGGTGATTCACTTTCGAAGGAGCAATAGGGATGAAGAATAATGGTAAGATTCTTGGTTGTGTAGATGAGCAGTGAGATGTCAGTGTCCATGTACATAGATCGCTGAAAGTCACCACCCAGGTTGATAGCATTGTTAAGAAGTCATATGGTGTGTTAGTTTTAATTGGTAGAGGGATTGCATTTTGGAGCCACAAGGTCATGCTGCAGCTGTACAAAACTCTGGTGCAGCCACACTTGGAGTGTTACATACAGGTCTGGTCACCACATTATAGGAAGGATGTTGCCTGGCATGGAAGGAAGGTCTTATGAGGAAAGGTTGGGGACTTGAGGCTGTTTTTATTAGAGAGAAGAAGGTTGAGAAGTGACTTAATTGAGACCTATAAGATAATCAGAAAGTTGGATAGGGAGGACAGTGAAAGCCTTTTTCCTTGGAAGGTGATGGCTAGCACAAGGGGACGTAGCTTTAATTTGAGGGGTGATAGGTATAGGATAGACGTGTTTCTTTACTCAGATTGTAGTTTGGGCGTGGAAAGTACTGCTTGCAACTGTAGTAGACTCGCCAACTGTAAGATCATTTATGTGGTCATTGGATAAACATATGGATAAAAATGGAATAGTGTAGGATAGATAGGCTTCAGATTGGTTCCACAGGTCGGTGCAACATAGAAGGTTGAAGGGCCTGTACTGCGCTGTAATGTTCTATCATTTTGTTTTCATTTATTCACAGGAGGAATGTTTCACTGGCTCAGCCAGAATTTATTGCCCACCCCTAATGATGAGAGATCCAACTGTAATCTCTCCAGGTTTGCAGATGACACAAAGCTGGGTGGGAGGGTGAGCTGTGAGGGGAATGCAGAGATGCTTCAATGTGATTTGGGCACGTTGAGTGAGTGGGCAAATGCATGGCAGATGCAGTATAATGTGCACAAATCCTTGGTTATCCATAATATTGGTAGCAAAAGCAGGAGGGCAGATTATCTGAATGGAGATGGATTGGGAAAGGGGGAGGAATAATGAGACCTGGATGTCCTTATACTGAAAGTAAGTATCCAGGTAAGCAGACAGTGAAGAAGGCAAATGGTATGTTGGCTTTCCTAGCAAGAGAATTCAAGTACAGGAGCAGGGAAATCTTGCTGCGATTGTACAGGGCTGTGGTTTGACCAGACCTCGAATATTGTGTGCTGTTTTGGACTTCTTACCTGAGAAAAGATGTTTTGGCTCTAGAAGGACTATTATAAAGGTGTCTGGGATGACTGATATATGAAGAAAGACTATATTTATTTATTTACTGGAGTTTAGAAGAATGAGGAGCGTTCTCACAAAAACCAATAAAGTTCCAATAGGAGACTAGAAAAAGTAAATGTGTGAAGAATGTTCCTGATGATCAAGAAGTCTAGAATCAGGGCCACCATTTAAGGATACAAGGTAGGCCATTTAAGTCTGAGGTGAGGAGAAATCTCTTCACCCAGCAAGTTGTGAGCCTATGGAATTCTTCACCACAGAAAGCAAATGAGGCCAAATCATTAAAAGGTTTCAAAAAGGAGTTAGATATATGTGTTAGGGAATGGGAATCAAAAGATCAGTTGGAAATGTAGGAACAGGGTATTGAGTTTGATGATTGGCTGTGATCATATTGAATGGCAGAGTAGGCTCCAAGGGCTGACTGATCTATTCCTGCTCCTATTTTCCACGTTTCTATGTCAACAAGAGGAAATACGATCACTAATAATTATGGTTAAGTGCACATGGAGGTTTGTTTGGGGGGGGGGGGGGGCGGTGGTGGTATCCCTTCTGAACATGTGACTAACCATGTGTGTGTCATTTGACTTTGGAAGTATTCTCAACACTGCTTCATACTCACTGAAAACTCGCTGCACAGATTGGGACTACATCACCGTGTCACTGTACTTCAGACGTGATCTGTCCACTGTTCCTATCCAGATCTTCCCGGCTCAAAAATAGAAATTGCTGGGAAAGCTCAACATGTCTGGCAGCATCTGTGAAAGGAAAGCAAAGTTTATGTTTTGAGTCCAGTGATCCTCCTTCAGAACTGATTTTAGCTGGGAAAAGGTTGGTATATGCTGAAGACGAGGTGGGTGGACAGCTGAAGTAAACAATAGGTGGAGTTGGAGCCCAGAGAGAGAGAGAGAGAGAGAGAGTTGGGCAGACAAAGGAATGGATAAAGGTCAGTTTGGGGGAATCAGTAGCAGCTAATGGGGACCATTAGTGGCTGACAATGGATTTCTTGGGGTAGCAGCACAGGTGTTGACAAGGCCTGGTATGTGGGGGTTGGAGTAAGGACATGGGAGAAGATATCTAAAATTATTGAATTCAATATTGAGGTCTGAAGGCTACAGAGTTCCCAAGTGGAAAATGATATGCTGTTGTTGTGGTTCTGTTCGCCGAGCTGGGAATTTGTCTTCCAAACGTTTCGTCCCCTGTCTAGGTGACATCCTCAGTGCTTGGGAGCCTCCTGTGAAGCGCTTCTGTGCTGTTTCCTCCGGCATTTATAGTGGCCTGTCTCTGCCGCTTCCGGTTGTCAGTTCGAGCTGTCCGCTGTAGTGGCCGGTATATTGGGTCCAGGTCGATGTGTTTGTTGATAGAGTCTGTGGATGAGTGCCATGCCTCTAGGAATTCCCTGGCTGTTCTCTGTTTGGCTTGCCCGAAAATGGTAACGTTGTCCCAGTCAAATTCATGTTGCTTGTCGTTACCTCTCGACAAGCAACATGAATTCGACTGGGACAACACTACCATTATAGGGCAAGCCAAACAGAGAACAGCCAGGGAATTCCTAGAGGCATGGCACTCATCCACAGACTCTATCAACAAACACATCGACCTGGACCCAATATACCGGCCACTACAGCGGACAGCTCGAACTGACAACCGGAAGCGGCAGAGACAGGCCACTATAAATGCCGGAGGAAACAGCACAGAAGCGCTCCACAGGAGGCTCCCAAGCACTGAGGATGTCACCTAGACAGGGGACGAAACGTTTGGAAGACAAATTCCCAGCTCGGCGAACAGAACCACAACAACGAGCACCTGAGCTACAAATCTTCTCCCAAACTTTGATGACATGCTGTTCTTGGAGCACTGCAGCAAGCCTAAGACAGAGATGATTTGTAGATGCCGGTGTTGGACTGGGGTGTACAAAGTTAAAAATCACACAACAGCAGGTTATAGTCCAACAGGTTTAATTGGAAGCACACTAGCTTTCGGAGCGACGCTCCTATCACCTGATGAAGGCGCGTCGCTCCGATAGCTAGTGTGCTTCCAATTAAACCTGTTGGACTATTACCTGGTGTTGTGTGATTTTTAACTTTGAGACAGAGATGTTGGCCAGAGAACATGGTGGCGTGTTAAAGTGGCTGGCAACAGTCAGCTTGGGGTCATTTTTTGCAGACAGAATGTAGCCATAGAGTCATAGTGATGTACTGCACAGAAATAGACCTTTTGGTTGAACTTGTCCATGCCAACCAGATATCCTAAATTAATCTAGTCCCATTTGCCTGTATTTGGTCCACATGCCTCTAAACCCTTCCTATTCTTGTATCCATCCAGACACCTTTTAAATACTGTAATTGAGCAGCCTCTACCACTTCCTCTACCACCAGCTCATTTGATATATGCATCAATTTCTATGTGGAAAAAGTTGCCCTTTCAGTCTCTTTTAAATCTCCCTTTTCACCTTAAACCTATGCCGTCTAGTTTTGGATACCCCTACCCTGGCGAAAAGACCATGACTATTTACCTTATCCATACCTCTAATGATTTTATAAACCTCTCTAAGATTACCTCCTAGCTCTGAGGCTTCAGGGAAAAAATATCCCACCCTATGCAGCTTCTCCCTTAGCTCAAACCCTCCAAACCCAGCAAAACCCTTGCAAATCTTTTCTGAACCCTTTTAAATTTTCTATATCCTTCCTATAGCAGGGAGACCAGAATTGAATGCAATATTCCAAAGGTGGCCTAATCAATGTCCTGTACAGCTGCAACATGACATCTCAACTCCAATACTCAATGTACTGACCGATAAAAGCAAGCATACCAATGCCTTCACTACCCTGCGTACGTGCGACTCCACTTTCAAAGAACTATGAACCTGCACTCCCAAGGTCTCTTTTTCTCAGGAACACTTCCCAGGACCTTACCACTAAATGTATATGTCCTGCTCTGATTTGCTCCACCAAAATGTAGCACCTCACATTTATCTAGATTAAACTCTATCTGCCACTCCTTGGCCCATCAGCCTACCTGATCAAAGTCCCATTGTACTCTGAGGTAAACCTTCACTGTCCACTACACCACCAATTCTGGTTTCATCTGCAAATTTACTAACCATACATCCAAATAATTTAAATCAATGACACAAAACAATGGACTCGGTACAGTTCCTTGTGGCACACCGCTGGTCACAGGTCTCCAGTCTGAAAAGCAACCCTCCTGCATTTTGTCTCCCCTGTGTATAGCAAGCCACACTGTGAGCAGCAATATGTGTACATTGCCAATTCTTGGCAGGGGAAGGAGCATACAGCCAACATATTTAACTCTTTTTAGCTGGAAGACTTTAATCGCCCATTGAGAAATTTAGTTCCCTGCTATCAGAAACATTGTATTAATCACAAATTGTCTCCTTCCCTTACAATTTAGAGCTATTCTAAAACTTAATATTGACGTGACTAACTCATTACTGTTTCAATCCACTTCATTCCTTATCCTTCATTAAAGTTTCCCAATTTAAAAAAATGAACGGTTACAAATGAGGATAAACTAATATGAAGTTGATCCAAAAGGCACCAAAAATTAATATCATGAAAACACAACTTACAGAACATTTAGGGACGTCTTGAATTCATTCTTCCTCAGATCTCCAACCAGTGTAATCATGGAGTCATACAGCACAGAAACAAACCCTTCAGTACATCTCATGATGCGGTCCATTCAAAGAACTGAATTTAGCTTTGAACTACTTAAAGCAACGCTCCCTAAAGATTACTAGGACCCCAACCAATTCACTGTTCCATGATAATCAGACTCCCATTTCCTTTTTACAACATCACAGACATTAATCCTGAAAGATAGGAGTAAGCAACATGCAACTGTTTATAGAGTCTGGAAGTTTTGCTTGATTCCACTTCAGGATGATTTGGAAGAGAATTTTGAATAATCATCACCCATAATATTTCCTGCAAAGCCTAAAGATTTGGCTCATCAATTTGGAAACATTTGTGCTCCAAATGCATTTATAGTCTGTTAAGTCAAATACCCTGTAACAATCTGAAAGGAATACTGGGCAAAAGGAAATTCAGCATTTTTGTCACCTTTCGTAGCCACTTGCATTAGAAGACATCCTTACAGGACAGACTTCAAGTCTGATAGTGGGTGTGGGGGCAGGTATGAACATAGAACATAGAATAGTACAAGACAGTACAGGCCCTTCAGCCCTCAATGTGTGCTGGCCTTATATCCTACTCTAAATTCAGACTAACCTACATACCCTTCATTGTATGAACTTTCCTGTGTCTATCCAAGAGTCGCTTAAATGTCCCAAATGTATCTGACTCGACCATCATTACTGGCAGTGCATTCCACACACCCACCACTTTCTGAATAAAGAATCTACCTCTGACATCTCCCCTAAACCTTCCTCCAATTACCTTAAAATTATGCCCCTCATGATAGACATTTCTGTCATGGGAAAAAGTCTCTGTCTATCCACTCCATCTACGTCTCTCAACATCTCGTACACCTCTATCAAGTCACCTCTTATCCCTCTTAGCTCCAATGAGAAAAGCCCTAGCTCCCTCAATCTTTCTTCATAAGACATGTCCTCTAGTCCAGGCAGCATCCTGATAAATCTTCTCTGCACCCTCTCTAAACCTTCCACATCTTTTCTAAAACAAGATAACCAGAACTGAACACAATATTCAAAGTGTGACCTAACCAAGACTCAATGGAGCTGCAGCATAACCTCACGGCTCTAATCTCAATCCCCCTGCTAATGAAAGCCAACATATTATATGCCTTCTTAACAACCCTATCAACCTGGGTGGCAACTTTGGACATAATATATGGACATGAACCCCAAGATCCCTCTGTTCCTCCACACTGCCAAGAATCCTGTCTTTAACCCTGTATTCTGCATTCATATTTGACCTTCCAAAATGAATCATTTCACACTTTTCCAAGTTGAACTCCATCTGCCACTTATCAGCCCAGTTCTGCATCCTGTCAATATCCTGTTGCAACCTTCAATAGCCCTCCACACTGTCCACAACTCCACCAAGCTTCGTGTCATCAGCAAACTTCCTAACCCATCCTTTCACTTCCTCATCCAAGTCATTTATAAAAAACACAAAGAGCAGAGGTCCCAGACCTGATCCTTGCCAAACACCACTGGGCGCTGAGATGCAGCAATCTCTTCCCTTACTTCTTTTAGCAACCTAGGGTATCTCCTGTCTGGCCCAGGGGATTTATCTATCCTTACGTTTTTCAAAGTTTTCAGCATATCCTCCTTCTTAACCTCAATTTGTTCTAGCATATCAGTCTGTTTCATGCTGTCCTCAGGGACATCAAGGTGCCTCTCAATAGTGAATACTGAAGCAAAGTATTCATTAAGGACATCCTCTACTTCCTCCAACTCCAGGCGCAAGTTCCCTCCACTACCCCGGAGGGTGGTGGTGGATAGTTGTTTTTCAGACTGGAGGCCTGTGACCAGTGGAGTGCCATAAGGGTTGGTGCTGGGCCTACTACTTTACATCATTTATATAAATGATTTGGATGTGAGCATAAGAGGTGCAGTTAGTAAGTTTGCAGATATCACCAAAATTGGAGGTGTAGTAGACAGTGAAAATGGTTACCTCAGATTACAACAGGATCTTGATCAGATGGGCCAAAGGGCTGAGAAGTGGCAGATGAAGTTTAATTTAGAAAAATGTGAGGTGCTGCATTTTGGGAAAGCAAATCTTAGCAGGACTTATACACTTAATGGTTAGGTCCTAGGGAGTGTTGATGAACACAGGGACCTTACAGTCCAAGTTCATAGTTCCTTGAAAGTGGAGTCACAGGTATACAGGATAGTGAAGAAGGCATTTGGTATGCTTTCTTTTATTGGTCAGAGCATTGAGTATAGGAGTTGGGAGGTCATGTTGCAGCTGTACAGAAAGCTGGTTAGCCCACTTTTGGAATATTGCATGCAATTCTGGTCTCCTTCCTATTGAAAAGATGTTGTGAAATTTGAAAGGGTTCAGAAAAGATTTACAAGGATGTTGTGAGGCTTGGAGGGTTTGAAGTATAGGGAGAGGCTGAATAGGTTGAGGCTGTTTTCTCTGGAACATTGGAGGTTAAGGGGTGACCTCATAGCGGTTTATAAAATCATGAGGGGCATGGATAAGATAAATAGACTAAGTCTTTTCCCTGGGGTGGGGGAGTCCAGAACTAGAGGGCATAGGTTTAGGGTGAGAGGGGAAAGATATAAAAGAGACCTAAGGGGCAACTCTTTCACACAGAGGGTGGTGTGAGTATGGAATGAGGTGCCAGAGGATGTGGTGGAGGCTGGTACAATTGCAACATTTAAATAGCACCTGACTCTACTATCATTGCTGGCAGTGCATTCCACACACCCACCACTCTCTGAGTAAAGAATCTACCTCCGACATCGCCCCTAAACCTTCCTCCAATTACCTTAAAATTATGCCCTCTTGTGATAGACATTTCTGTCAAGGGGAAACATCTCTGTCTATAAATGGACAGAGTTTGAATAGGAAGGGTTTAGAAGGACATAGGCCAAATGCTCGTAAACTGGACTAGATTCAGTTGGAATATCTGGTCAGCATGGACAAATTGGACTGAAAGGTCTACTTCCGTGCTGTACATCTCTATGACTCTATGGCCATTCCCTCACTCTGGCCATCCTCTTGTTCCTCACATGAGTGAAGTTCCAACAGACTGGAGTATCTGAATTTTCTAACTTCAGTAGAATGATACATTTTTAGGCGCTTGTGCTCAAATGGAATCAGAAGATTACAAAAGGCAAGGTGCTTTTTCTGGCAGTACCATTATCCGGCTATTGCAGCAATGAACTTTTTGCTTTGACCTGTCCATCTCTGTGAAGTGCCCTGAAATATTTTCTACATTAAGAACATTACATAAGTGCATTTTCTTCTTACGAGTGTCACATTGACCTTCTTGTATATATTTACCTGAAAATAAGATAAAACTATTGTCTTAAGTTGGGAAAGCTAACAGGGCACGTGACATCCTTTCATACAATGCCCAAGCAGATTCAATATAACAATGGTCATGGGATCTCAATGCAGGGGATCATCAACCTCATGATTGGGTTATGGATCCCTTGATAAGTGTGAGCTCAATAGGTACCATTCTTATATTGGAGTCAGAAGGTTATGAATTTAAGCACCAGTCCAGACGTTTGTGCACAAAATCTATGCTATCTTCCTGAGCAAATATTAAACCAAGGCCATCTCTGACCTCTAAAAGATCCTATGGCACTATTACCAAGCAGGAAAGCTCTTCCTTGGCCAATATTAATTTTGTCATCATCGAAAATTGCGGTGCTAGAAAAGCACAGCTGGTCAGGCAGCATCCGAGAAGCAGTAAAGTTGATGTTTTGAGCATGAGCTAATCATCATTTGTCAACTAACATCACAAATTATCTCTCCATTATCAATTTGCAGTTTGCAGGAGCTTGCTATGTGAAAGTTAGAATCACAGACCACAGAATTCTTACGATGCAGAAGGAGGTCATTCGATCCATTGTGCCTGCACTAGCTTTTCCGATGGGCATCACTACCTTTTGCTAATTTCCTGCATTTCCTTCACACTCTTGGTAATGATTTCTATTTTTTAAAAATCATTTGTGGGATGTGGGCATCATTGGCTGGCCTGCATTTATTGCCCTTTGCTAATTGCTCTTGAGAAGGTGCTGGTGAGCTGACTTATTGAAATGCTGTAGTCCACCTGCTGTAGGTTGACCCACAATGCTCTTATCGAGGGAATTCCAGGACTTTTGACCTGGTGACAGTGAAGGAATGATGATACATTTCCAAGTCAGGATGGTGAGTGACTTGGAGGGGAATTTGAAGTTGTGGGTGTTCCAATGTATCTGCTGCCCCTGCCCTTCTAGGTGGTAGCAGCCATGGGTTTCGTGCTTCTGAGGATCTTTAGTGAATTTCAGCAGAGCATCATGTAGATTGTACACACTGCTGCTACTTAGCATTGGTGGTGGAGGGAGTGAATGCTTGTGGATGTGGTGCCAATCAAATAGCCTGTTTTGTACTGGATGGTGTCAAGCTTCTTGAGTCTTTCTGGAGCTGCACACATCCAGGCAAGTGGGGAATATTCTATCACACTCCTGACTTATGCCTTAGATATTGTGGACAGGTTTAGGGGAGTCAGGAGTTAAGTTACTCGCCACAGTATTCCTAATCTCTGACCTGCTCTTGTAGCTCCTATGTTTATGTGATGAGTCCAGTTGAGCTTCTGATCAATGGTAACTCCCGGGATGTTGATAGTGGGGGATTCAGTGATGGTAGCACCATTGAATATCAAGAGGCGTTGGTTAGATTGTCTCTTATTGGTGACGGTCATAGCCTGCCATACTTGCCTCATGTCAGCCCAAGAATTTGTCCAGGTCTTTTGCATTTGAACATGGATTGCTTCAATATCTTAGAAGTCATGAATTGCTGAACATTGTGCAGTCGTTAGAAAACATGTCCACTTCTGACCTTATGATGTAGGGAAGGTCATTGATGAAGCAACATCTTCTTAAGAACAACGAGCAAAGGGCAATAAATACAGGCCAGCCAGTGATGCCCATATACCACAAAGGATACCCATTGATTCCAGTTTTGCTTAGGCTCCTTGATGCTACACTTTGTCAAGTGCGGCCTTGATGTCAAGTGCTGTTACCCTCACCTCACCTCTGGAATTCAGCTCTTTTGTCCACGTTTGAATCAAGACTATGATGAGGTGAATAGCTGAGTGGCCTTGGCGGAACCCAAACTGGGCATCAGTGGGCAGGCTATTGTTGAGCAGGTACTGCTTAATGACACTGTTGATGATATCTTACATCAAAATAATCATATAATGTTCTTTTGAATGCCTCAATTGAATCTGTCTCTACATAGAGGCAGTGTACATGTTGAGCACATCACCCTTGCTTCAGTTGCGCATCACTCCAAATTTATGACCTCTCACTCTCTCTCTTGCAAGTGGGAACAAATTCTCCCTGTCTACTGTGTTCAGCCCACTCATGATTTTGTAAATGTCTCTCAAATCTCTTCTCAGCTTTATTCTCTGTAAGCAGAACAGTCCAAAATTCTTCGATCTATTCTCATAACTGAAGTTTCTCATTCTTTGAACCATTCTTGTAAATTGCTTTGCACTTTCTCCAATACATTCATATTTTTCCAATTATGTGGTGCCCACAATAGTACACAATGTTCCAGCTGAAGTATAATAAGTTTCTTATACAAGTTCAATATCACCTCCTTGCTCTTGTACTCCATGTTCCTAATAATAAAACTGAAGTCATGATATAGTTTGTTAACAGTTCTCTCATGCAGCACAGAGTCATACAGCACAGCAACAGACCCTTCGATCCAACTTGTCCATACTGACCAGGTATCTCAAACCTAACTAATCCCATTGGGCTGTGTTTGGTCCATATCCCTCTAAATCTTTCCCATTCATGTACTTGTCCAAATGTCTTTTAAGTGTTGTAATTGTACCATCTCTATCACTTCCTCTGGCATCTCAATCCACTCACGCACCACCATGTGTTGAAAAAGTTGTCCCTCAGATCCTTTCAAATCTTTGCCTCTCACCTTAAACCTATGCCTTATAGTTTTGGACTCCCTTACACTGGGGAAAAGACCTCAGCTGTTCACCTTATCTATGCCCCTCATGATTTAATACATCTCCATTAGGTTACCCCACAGCCTCTGATGTTCCAGGGAAGAAAGTCCCAGCCTATTGAGCTTCTCATTATAACTCAAACCCTCCAGTCCATCATCTTTGTAATTTTTTTCTGCACCCTCTGTAGATTAAAAACATCCTTCCTCTACTAGGGTGATCAGAACTGTACATGGTATTCCAAAAATGGCCTCACTAATGTCTTGTACTACCACAACATGACGTCTCAACTCCTATACTCAATGCTCTAAGCAATGAAAGCAAGTGTGCCAAACGCCATGTTCACCACCCTGTCTATGTATGATGTCTCCACCCATCCTGTCATCTTTAATGATCTGTTTACATGTACATCTGTGTCCCTCCGGCTACCACATTTCCTACATTAAACGGTTATTGCTCTTCAAAAGCACTTATTCATGTACAGCAGTTTTAGTTGTGAAAGGGGCTGTATCAATACAAGTCTTTTTTACTTCTTAATAAGTCCATGGGTTGTACACTGGAGAGAGTTTCAAGAATGGTTTTAGGCTTCTCTGCCTTCCACAGTTGCAGCTGGAGGATACAGATGAGCAAGACAAAGCTTTATTCAACAAGAAACAGCTGGCCAAGAGTGAGGCCAAAGCTCTGGGGGGGAAAGGCAACTGTAATCTTTACAGTGAGAAATACAAGAGACAAATGCTCAGTCCCCTGCCCATAACAAACAAAACTGCTCAGTGTCAACAGTCCTGTTAACTTCAGTCACCAATTTTGAGTTCTCTAACATTGAAATTAATCTGCCCATTTTCTCATCCATGACTCCCTAATGAAGTAGATCTGTAAACTGCTCTCTGTACAAGTGAGTGTAACATTTCTCAGTGGTGTAGACACTTGTCATTTCCAGGAGATTGCAGTTTGTTCCCACTGATCTCAGTAGTCTCTTTTAACTTTCTTTGCTCCTTCTACAAGAGATGATTGCGCACACCATAAGGAAAAAAAATCATCTCTGGTTCCAGATCCAAAATGATCCAAAGTGGGTAAATGAAGTTAGGAATTAGCCATAATCTAAATGGCCTAATAATGATCCTGTGTTCCTCTAAGACTGGAGCAACCCAGTCATTGTGCCCTTCACCAAATGGTGCAAGGGGCATCCAAAATTTGTGATGTTTTATAAACAGATTGAATTTGAGAGTTACTGCTTATGATTTGAGCCCCTTCACTAACTACAGTGAATGGAATCTTCAGTTTTCCTTTAAAACTGTGAATCAGTGTTGTCAGGCCTTGAATGTGCCAATGTTCAGTCTCTCGAAGCTATTCTAACTCTGACACTCTCTCCTTTCTGAACTGATTGTCAGCAGCAAGAATGTGATTAACTGCACTTTAATTTAATCATTCAATTCATTATCAAAGTATTTGCAACATTAGTAAGACTAGAATTTATTGACTATCCTTAGTTCTCCTAATACAGCAATTTGATCCAACAGAGAGGTTTGCAAGGCCACTTCAGACAGCAGTTATAAGTCAACTATATTGGCATGGAACTGGAAATGCATGCTATTTATTGGTACCAATTATTTTTATTTTGTCCTTCAACAACCATCATTAAAACTGTTTATTTCATGGTTATTTAAGGGAACTTGCTGCGCAAAAAAAACAAGCTTCCCTTTTTCCTTCATTCTCACACCGACTCAACTTTATTGGCCATTACATACTTAGAAAAGATCTGAAGTCTTCGCAGTCACTTTATGAATACAATTCTTTCTTTCTTTTAACTGGAATAAAATCTAGCATGACCAGCCAGTACAGAGTAGCGGTGAGAGCTGCTGTGAATCTGTAAGCCTGAAATCATTGCGAGTCTAATCTGGCAGTTTTACAATAAAGTGCAGCACAGACTTTCTTTCATTGTAAACCTCAAACTACCCAACATTACACTTTCTACATCTTATATGCTAAAAGAAACATAATTCTGAACCATCTGTTTAAATAAAACTAACATTAATTTTTAGTAAACATTTCTGTTCAAAAAGAAACTGTATTATCTTTCAGTTAAGGCAGGTGAGAACGATTTGAATATATTTTCTTAAGAAACTTAAATATGAATATTAAAAGTTCCGAGGCCCAGATTAGGAAGCAGCAATTAATGTTCGTACACATAGAGAGAAAATTGACTGAATAAAATAACTTCATCCAAAAGAAAATAAATGGCAGATCGATTTCAATACATGTTTCTGTTTCAGACCAACTATTCAGTTGGGAGTTATAAGCTATTATCACAGAGTCATTACAGCACAGGACGCCATTCAGGCAAAAGTGAGGACTGCAGATGCTGAACAGTAGAGTTGAGAGTGTGGTGCCGGAAAAGCACAGCAGGTCAGGCAGTATCCGGGGAGCAGGAAAATCAATGTTTCGGTCAAAAGCCTTTCATCAGGAATTCCTGTTGAAGGGCTTTTGCTGGAAACATTGATTTTCCGGCTCCTCGGATGCTGCCTGACCCACTGTGCTTTTCCAGCACCACACTCTCGACATGAGGCCATTCAATCCATTGAGTCCAAACCAACTCTCTGGGGTAATCCAGTAAGCCTGTTCTTCCCAGTGTACCCCTGTAACTTTGGAAGTTTAATTCCATCAAGTTCCTATTCAACTTCATTTTGAAAGCATCAAATGTTTCCTTTTTCATCACTCTTGTCGACAGCAAGTTCCAGGTCATTATCACTTGCTATGTAAGTATTTACTTCTCAGAAATATAATGACTAAACACCAGAATAAAACATTAAAAAAAAACATACATTCCTCAGACTGCCAGAAATTTCTTGCTTTCACAGTTGGAAATCTGTTATATTATAATCTACTTGACTGTTCTGTGCATTTGTTTTTTTTTAATAAAACCACCACTGTCCTCGTGGGTGTTAGAATCCTGTCTCACATAATTATAAAGAAGGGAAATACATGTGAAGCTTAATTCCATTTCAGTTCACATTCTGGCTGCACTGCACTGGAATGATAAGATGCATTCTGGCAAACAATCATTACCTTGAAATGTTAACTCTCCTTCAAACTCCACAACTGCTGCTGACTGCTATATATTTTCAACACATTATTTTCCTTTTCTGACAAGGATTGAGTTCATTCTTCAACACCACTAAGTTCCTGGCTTTTCATATGTGGGAACAAAGGAACAGGTGGAGGCCATTCAGTCCCTCGATAATGTTCTGTCATTCAAGTAGATCTATCCCCCAACTTCATTTACCCATCATTGATATAGAACAAAGAACAAAGAAAATTTACAGCCCAGGATCAAGTCCTTCGGCCCCCCCAGCGCCTGAGCTGATCCAAATGTACTGTTTAAACCTGTCGGTCAATTCCTAAGCATCTGTATCCCCCTGTTCCCCACCTACTCATGCATCTGTCCAAACCCATCTTAAATGAATCTACTGTGCCTGCCTCTACCACCTCTGCTGGCAACGCAAATCAGATGCCCACCACTCTTTGTGTGAAGTACTTGCTGCGTGTATCTCCCTTAAACTTTCCACCTCTCATTTTGAAAGCATGACCTCTTGTTATTGAATCCTTCACCCTGGGAAAAAGCTTGTCTCTATCCACTCTGTCTACACCCTTCATGATTTTGTAAACCTCAATCAGGTCCCTGCTCAATCTCCTTTTTTCTAATGAAAACAAACCTAACCTACTCAACCTCTCTTCATAGCTACCACCTTCTATACCAGGCAACATCCTTGTAAACATTCTCTACACCCTCTCCAAAGTGTCCACAACCTTTCGGTAATGTGGTGACCAGATCTGTACACAGTATTCCAAATGCGGCCGAACCAATGTCCTGTATAATTTTAATATGACTTGCTAGCTCTTATACTCAACACCCTGTCCAATGAAGACAAGCATACTATATGCCTCGTTGACCACGCTATCCACCTGTGCAGCAACTTTCAGGGCACAATGAACCTGCACTCCCAGATCTCTCTGCCCATCAACTTTTCCTAAGGCTCTTCCGTTCATTGTATAATTTGCTCTAGAATTAGCCTTGCCTAAATGGATCACCTCACATTTGTCTGGAATTGAAATCCATCTGCCACTTTTCTACCCAACTCTCCAGTCTATCTATATAGAACATAGAACAGTACAGTGCAGAACAGGCCCTTCAGCCCTCAATGTTGCGCTGACCTGTGGACTTTTCTCAGCTTGTCCCCCTACACTATCCCAAAATCATCCATGAGCTTATCTAAGGATTGTTTAAATCTTCCTAATGAGGCTGAGTTGACGACATTAGCAGGTAGGGCATTCCACGCCCTTACCACTCTCTGTGTAAAGAACTTGCCTCTAACATCAGTCTTAAATCTATCACCCTTCAATTTGTAGTTATGCCCTCTCGTACAAGCTGACGTTGTCATCCTAGGAAAAAGTATTTCACTGTCTACCCTATCTAATCCTCCTGTATTCTTTGACAGTCCCTTACGCTTTCTGCTACTCCACCAATCTTCGTGTCATCTGCAATCTTTACCTCTTATAAATTTGTGGCTCTCAGTTTTGAAAATTTAAATTGGTGTTGTATCCATAGACTTTTGGGGGACAATACTTCAAATATCTTCACTATCCTTTTTATGTGAAAAACTGTCTCTTGTTTCACACCTGTAGGGCTGAGCTCAATCCTTCAGATTGTAGTCTCTAGTTCTTGATAATTCCAAGAGTGGTGTTTCTATTTATGTAATGCTATTCTCATTTTTATTAGCACAACCCTCAATGTTTTAGACTTGAGATAATATTCTTATTTATGTAAATGGTCTATATAATCTAACACTTCCCTACTGAAGAAAATTGTCTTGTTGACCCGGGGCTTGAACCCGTGTGGAGGCCGGAAAAGAAGACATATAATCTCGGAGCTCTTCCTTTGTTCATTGGTTATGAATTTCACCATGTTTACATCAGTGGCAATGAAGGTACTTATTGCCTGTCCCTAAGTAACATTAAGAAGGTGGTTGTGAATTGTCTTCTTGAACCACTGTACTCTGTTTGGTGTAGGCACACCAACAGTTTTATTGTGCAAGAGGTTACAAAATTTTAACCCAGAGACCATGAAGAAGTTGTGGTGCATTTCCAAATCAGAATGATATTTGACTTTGAGAGAAACTTAAATGTGGTGGTAATCATGGGTGCATGCAACTCTTGTTCTTTTAGGTGATAGAGGTTGAGGTTTTGGGCAGTGCTATCCAGAAAGCTGTGTTGTTTTGCTGAGATGGTATACATTGTTGTCATAATGTTTCTAGTATTCGAGGGAATTAATATTTCAATTGATGGATTACCTATTGATCAAGTAGTTTCTTTGTCCCAGATGGTGTTGAGCTTCTTGACTGCCATTAAAGATGGACTCATCAAGGTAAACACATGAACACACCTCCTGTTAGATATAGAGATATTGGTGGGACCCTAAGAGTAGGCCTCCCTCTTGTTTTCATGATCATAAGTGGCTAGTTGCAAGGAAAACCAGACTTTGGAAGGGATGGGGTTAATGTTACAATATAAATACCTTCATCCAAGATTAAAGCAAAACCAGAGTAAGACATTTGCTGTTGTGTTTGTCATAGATGTGAACAGAGACCTCTCCCTGAGTCTGTTCTATTTTCAGGGTCTGAGCAAGCTATGTACAATAAAGGTAGTCAAGTGGAATAACACGGGTAACAGCCTCCTTATCCCGTATTCTTAACGTGCAGAATACTATACATATAGCTTTAGTTGTTATCTTCTGAAGACAGAAATATCAATATTCATAACTTCAGATTTGAAAGGCACAGGTTTCAATATCATAGAATTATAGAGTTTTTATTGCACAGAACAAGGCCCTTTGACGTTTCACGTCTGCACCAATTGTTAAACATGAGTCTATTTCCATTCGTTTGTACAGCACTAGGCCTATACCTTTGTAAATTGTGACATATCAAGTGCTCATCTAAATAATTCTTAAATGTGTTGACAGTATTGTCTTGACCACACTTTCAGACAGTGAGTTTCAGATACACACAACCCTTAAATCCTTTCCTGAAATCCCGTGAACCTCCTGCTCCTTACCTTAAAATTGTGCTCCTAATTATTGACCCTTCTGCTAGGGGGAAAAGTTTCTCCCTGTCTACCCTGTGTATGCCCCTTAAAACTTTTTACACATCAATCAGATCCCCCCTCATCTATCTCTCCTGTACAGAAAACAATCGAAATCTATCTAGGCTCTTTTCATAGCTAAATTGTTTTAGCCCAGGTAACATCCTGGTGAATCTCTTCCACACTCTCTCTACTGCAATCACATTCTTCCTATAATGTGGCAACCAGAACTGCACACAGCACTTAGGCTGTGGCATAATATTAGATACAGCACCATCATAAACTCCTTGATCTTGTATTCAATGCCTTGACCAATAAAAGCAAGTAACTATACCTTCTTAAACAGTTAATCTACTTATCCTGCTGCCTTCAAGGATCTGTGGACATGCATATCAAGGTGCCTCTGAACCTTTGGAATTTCAAGATGTGTGTTCACCAGCAACTTGTTAAGGGCTATTAGAGATGGGTAGCAAATGCTAGACATTCTCATATCCCACATACAAATTAACTAAAATTCTTTGGGTCTCTGGAATGGAAATGGGAAGGCAGGAGATTATCTCTGACTAGATGGAGAGAACATTCCCACCAAGTATGAAGAACAGAGATGAAGGGCATGGTGTGATCAAGGCTCAGCAGACACAGCAAGAAGAATGAGGAATGATAGTCATAGGATTTCATAGATGTTGTGGAAGGCACTGAAATTGACAAGGTCTGAAAATAGAAAATTATATCAGGCAAATTTGGCAAAGGTATAGAGGTATGATTCGTAAAATGTGACCCCACTGTGCCTCATAGAAGTTAGGCAGATGCTTTGGCCTATCATTTCCCTGTTTTCCTGAAAAAAGCCATAGGTAAACATACTTTTAGCAATTTTTTAATGCATTCCTGGGATGAAGACATTGCTGGCTAGATCAGTGTTTATTGCCCATCCCTAATTGCCCAGAGGGCGGTTGAAAGTCCAGAGTCGCATGTAAGCGAGACCAGGTAAGGATGCAGTTTCCTGATAGGTTTTTCCAACAGTGGTCATCATTAGGCTCTTAATTCCGGATTTTTTTTATTATTGAATTCAAATTCCACCATCTGCTGTGGCAGGATTCGAGCCCCGGGTCTCCAGGACATTATCTCGGTCTCTGAAATAATAGTTTGATGATAATATCACGAGGCCATTGCTTCCCTGATGGGAGGCAATGGGCAGTTTATATACATATAAATGTATATCAAAAAATACAAGCATTTCAATTTTGATTCAAGAAGTGCAATTTTCAACCACACCTTTAGAATAAATAAGGAATAGTGATAGTGTACTACTGACTTTTTTCAAGCTGATAAATAATTCATAAGCACTGCATGTTTCAGAATTCTGTCAATTTGTTTTTACATGTGAAGTAATCCAGTATACAGTGTTGTTGTAAGATCCTTTATTTATTGCAAAAGCATTTGCTCTTTAAATGTGGAATAAAGGATGATTCTAGGTGTTAAAACATAAAGCACTATTTAATTACTTTCTATATGAAGGAATTAATTGAAGTTAAGATTGTGTAGCTCAAGCAAATGCCTGTGGGAATTAGGTTCAAAGGATCTCAACTCAAATTGCTGACTACAAGGCAATGTTGCGAGGAATTCAAGGCAGGGTTATATTTGCAGTTCAGGCATTTTGAATATGAGTGGTATAAAGGTGAGAATAATCAATATAGGAATGGAAAAAGTTGGTCAAAGCTTGTAGAGTATGGAGTTCCATTCACTTCCCAGTTCGTGGTAAGTTTGAATCAATCAGCCAGGTTGGTGTTAGGGGGTCCAAAACTGACCTGACAACACATGGGTTAGAAATGCTAGGACACTGGCTAAAGACCAAGATGCAGGCATATCTGATGCCTCCTCCACTTTTGGATAGCCCTGCCAACATTGTTTAGGTTTGCATTTAGAGGATGGTCATTTAGAAGTGATTCAAGAAGGTGGTTCACACTAACCTCGCAAGGACAATTAGAATGGGCAATAAATGCTGGCTTAGTCAGCAATGTCCACATGTATAAGTGAATATAAAAGGATTGTGCCAGGTACAATGGGGGGGAGGAATATTCCACAAAAAAATGTCTGCACCTTAAAGAAAGAACGAGGCAATAAATGTTCATTTTTGTAAAACTGCTCTTTTCTTAATTGGCCCTTTGGCAAATTAGATTATTTTGCTGTAACACAGTAGATAGGCAACCTGCCGTTGGTCTGTGAGTGATATGTCATCTGATTTTTATCTCTGCTCCTGGTGATAGATACAAATTTGTACTTGATAAAGATTTCTTGACATTTGAGGAAGTGGGAGAGGTAAGGTAGCAAAGTGGAAATAGAACAGTAGTAATCAGCAGACCCTATTGCCATTTTTTTCTTGCATCAACTTTAACATGATGAACTGTCAATTCATTACCTCACTTCCTCTTTCTCACTACCACATACATCACCACCACTGTGTGGTAATTGTGAATGCACCAGAATGGCAGAGGAGAACATCAATATTCTGCAGTAACAAGCAACCCTTAAAAACGCTGTTTGAAAATGAGGAAGGAAAAATGTGAAAATCTAAGATTGCATCACTTTTTATTGCACAGAGAGTAGCTAGCGTGTGGAATGCACTGCCAGAGGAAGTGGTGTATGCAGGTACAATTACAATGTTTAAAAGACATTTGGATAAGTACATGAATAGAAAAGATTTAGAGGGATATGGGCCAAACACAGGCAGGCGGGAGTAGTTTAGTTTGAGAAGTTAGTCGGTGTAGACTAGTTGGACCCAAGGGTCTTTTTCCATGCTGTATGACTTTATGACATAGATTCATTGAGTCATAAAGATGCACAGCACGGAAACAGACCCTTCAGTCCAACTTGTTCATGCCAACCAGATATCCCAACCCAATCTAGTCCCACCTGCCAGCACCCGGCCCATATCCCTCCAAACCCTTCCTATTCATATACCCATCCAGGTGCCTCTTAAATGTTGCAACTGTACTAGCCTCCACCACATCCTCTGGCAGCTCATTCCATACACATACCACCCTCTGTGTGAAAATGTTGCCCCTTAGGTCTCTTTTATATCTTTCCCCTCTCACCCTAAACCTATGCCCTATAGTTCTGGACTCCCCGACCCCAAGGAAAAGACTTTGCCTGTTTATCCTGTCCATGCCCCTCATGATTTTGTAAACCTCTATAAAGTCACCCCTCAGCCTCTGACACTCCAGGGAAAACAGCCCTAGCCTATTCAACTTCTCCCTCCAGCTTAAATCCTCCAACCCTGGCAACATCTTTGTAAATCTTTTCTGAACCCTTTCAAGTTTCACAACATCTTTCCGATAGGAAGGAGACCAGAATTGCATGCAATATTCCAACAGTGGCCTAACCAATGTACTCAATGCTACAGATGGCATATATTCCTACACAATGAGATCTGGATTGGAGCATATCTAGTGGAAAAACTGTCCCAAAGCATCTTATAACCAATGAAATATAATTGTTAGGCTGCTTGAGAAACTTTGAGTTGATGAGATGGAATTTGAGTTACAGACACTGCAACACATCAGGGAAGGAGAGAGGTACCAAGAAAAAGCACAGAGAAAACTGGAGAAACTCAGCAGGTCTGACAGAATCTGAGAAGAGTTAACATTTCGAGTCCAATATGACTCTTCTTCCAAACAGGTTGATTAAGAAAAGTAAATAAACAAAAGAGATATGTTCCAGCACTATATCTCAACCACAATCCAGCAGTACTTGGTGCCGGAATATAGCCTGAAGGGGAACCTGCACATATTGGTGATTCCATGTATCAGCTGGTCTTGTTATCCTAGGAGATAGAGGTTGAAGGTTTGGAAGGTGCTTTGGTGAGTTGGTACACACTGTTGTCAGTGTGTCTGTGGATTTATAAAAATGTTTATCCATAGGCTGGGTGCATCACTGGCTAGATGTGCATTTATTGCTGATTCCTGAGGACAGTTAAGAATCAACTACATTGATGAAGGTCTAGAGTCACCTGTACCCCAAACCAAGTAGAGATGGCAGTTTTCTTTCCTAAAGGGTATTTGTTAACCAGATAGGTTTTTCTGATAATCAATTCACGGTCAACATTTGACTCTTAATTACAGATTTTTAAAAAATTCAAATTCCATCATCTGCTAAGGTGTGATTCGAACCCAGGTTCCAGAACATTACCTCTGTCTCTGAATTAATAGTTCAGCAATAATACCACTAAGCTCACAGCCTCAAAAGTGGTGAAGGCAGTGAAAGCTGAAGGTGCTGGATAGGATGCCAATCAGGTAGGCTGCTTTGGCCTGAATGTTGTCAAGGTACATGAATGCTGTTAGAATTGCACCCATTTCATCAGACTCTTGACTTGCACTTTGTAGATGGTAGACAGCTTTGGGAAGACAGGAGGAGAGTTACTTACTTAATATAAGTCTTTATTATCGATAGTCACAGTATTTATATGGCTGGTCCAGTTCAGTTTCTTTTCAATGGTAACCCCAGGATGTTGATAGTGAGAGATTTCAGCAATGGTAATGCCATTAAATGTTAATGGAGGTGGCTAGATTCTCTGTTGTTGGAAAGCTATATGTTACTAATAGTAATTGTTATCCATTAACCCAATCCTGGATGTTATCCATAACTTGCTGTTTATGGACATGGGCTATTTCATTAATTGAGGAATTGTGAATAGTGCTGAACATTGTACAAACAATCATCAGCAATCACCTCCACTTCTCTGGTCAGAAGATGGAAGGAAGGTAATTGATGAAGTAGCTGAAGATGGTTGGATCTAGGAAACTACCCTGAAAGGTTCCTGCAATGATATCCTGGGGCTGAGATGATTGATATCTAACAATCATCTTTCTTTGTATGTGGTATGACTCCAAATAGTGAAGAGTTTTGTTTCTGATTCCCATTGACTATAGTTTTGCTAGAATGCCTTGATACTCAGTTAAATGCAGCCTTGATGTCAAAGGCAGTGATACTCACTTTATCTCTGAAATTTAGCTGTTTGTGCATGCTTGGACCGAGGTTACAATGATGCCAGGAACCGAGTAGCCCTGGTGGAACCCAAACTGGGTGTCAGTATGCATATTTTTAGTGAACAAGTGCTGCTTAATAGCCAATTTGATGATCCTTTCCATCACTTTGCTGATGATTGAGAATAAGCTGATGGGGTGGTACTTGACGGGGTTGGATTTGTCCTGCTTTCTGTAAATGGAACATTCCTATGCAATGTTCAACATTGCTGGGTAGATGCCAGTGTTGTAATGTTCTGGAAATGCTTGGCCACAGCGCAGGTAGTTCTGGAGCACAAGTCTTCAGTTACTGGTCTGCTGTCAGTCATTTTTTGTCTTCAGCCATTTTTTGACATCATGGGGAGAGGATTGAATTGAATGAAAACTGGAATTTGTCATGCTCAGAACCCAGGAGGAGTCACAGAATCATAGGAACAGGAGTAGGTCATTCAGCTTCTTGAGCCTGTTCCACCATTTAATGACATCATGGCTGATCTGTGGCCTAACCTCATATACAGTACCTGCCTTTTGTCCATATCCCTATTTCCTTTGCTTAACAATTGTTTTAAAATTTAAAATTAACTGATCCTGCATCCACTACCATTTGTGAAAGACAGAGTTCCAAAATCTTTCACCCTTTGCATATAGAACTGCTTCCCAACATCTCTCTGGTGCTAATTTTCAGGCTACATAACCAGAATACATAACCAGTGGAGATCTTTATCCAGCCTGTCTTTTCCTGTTAATATCTCAAATACTTTGATTAGATCACCCCTTAACCCTTCTATATTCTAGAGAAAACAAGTCTAATTTGTGTAATCTCTCTTTATAACATAACCTTTGATGTCTAGGTACCATTCTTGTAAACCTACGTGGTACTTCCTACAAGGCATAGTAATCCTTCCTAAGGTGTAGTGAGCCAGATCTGCTCACAGTAATCCAAGTGGAGTTTAACCAGGGTTTTGTATAACTACAGCATAACTCCTGCATCCTTGAACTTCAGTCTTCTCAATTTAAAGGCCAGCATTCCATTAGCTTTCTTGATTATTTTCTGCATTTGACTGTGAAATTTTAAATATCTATGCATCTGAACCCTAGGTCCCTTTGGACATCTACTGTATTTAACACCATAACATCGAGAAAGTATCCTGATATATTCTTTTCCAGTTCAAAATGGATAACCCCACACTTGCTTACATTGAATTCTATCAACTGCAGTTTTGCCCATTCACTTAATTTATCAATATCCCTTTGTAATTTTATGGTAACATCTACACTGTTTGTAACGAGACCTGGTGGAGGTTTCCACCATTTTCTTAATTCACAAGTTTTGAAACTGTTGAGAGGGTGCTTCATGATGGTGGATTTGAGAGCTGCCTATATCTATAATTAGAATCAAATGCACCATGTCTATTATTTGGCTAATTCAAAGAAAATCATTGTTATATAACCACTCCTGTGTCTCCTGACACAGTTCAGGTTTGGGATTGTTGTTTGACCTTGACATCTGAATTAAATGTGTTGATGCTAAGCCAAACAGTCAAACATATTTTAGTTTTCCCACAATTTTGTCTAATGGGTGAAGCTATACTCTAGTCTTTATAGAGGGATAAATAGATGGATAAATAAGGAAGTAAGTAATCTTGAGTTTAGTGATCACTTCCTGCAGAGAATGACGGCTGTTGTGCAAATTATGGCCCAGTTGCACTCGTGAAAGATCATGCATGTGTTTCTTTTTACACATTTTAAAGACTCAATGATGAAAAGATGGAGGAGAATGGATGGATGACTATCTACTTCCATCTGTGTTTAAATATTTTAGTCACATTAAATTGCCTTCTAAGACTCTTAAGTTATCTGTCCATGTTTTATATGGGTAGAACTACAAAAGTGGAGAAAGAGATGGTGCATGGTGTCATGTTTTAGTAGGTCTCTGATTTATGTTGCAACTCAATGTGAAATGGAAAAAGCTGGTGAAGTGTAAGCTGATAAATACTACCTACAGTGAAGAACTGGAAAGCATGTCATGCTGTCTACTTATAAGATATTTTAATTGATATTGTGGTGTTTGAATATCAGTGGGAAACTCCCATGCCCCTCATGATTTTATAAACCTCTATAATGTCACCCCTCAGCCTCTGACGTTCCAGGGAAAACAGCCCTACCCTATTCAACCTCTCCCTATAGCTCAAATCCTCCAACCCTGGTAACATCCTTGTAAATCTTTGCTAAACTCTTTCAAGTTTCACAACTTCTTTCCAATAGGAAGGAGACAACAATTGCACGCAATATTCCAACAGTGGCTTAACCAATGTCCTGTACAGCCGCAACATGACCTCCCAACTCCTGTACTCAATACTCTGACTGATGAAGGAAAGCATACCAAACGCCTTCTTCACTATCCTATCTACCTGTGACTCCACTTTCAAGGAGCTATGAACCTGCACTCCAAGGTCTCTTTGTTCAACAACAATCCCTAGGACCTTACCATAAAGTGTATAAGTCCTGCTGAGATTTGCTTTCCCAAAATGCAGCACCTCGCATTTATCTGAATTAAACTCCATCTGCCACTTCTCAGCCCATTGGTCCATCTGATCAAGATCCTGTTGTAATCTGAGATAACCTTCTTTGCTGTCCACTACACCTCCAATTTTGGTGTCATCTGCAAATTTACTAACCATACCTCCTATATTCACATCCAAATCATTTATATAAAAATGATGAAAAGTAGTGGACCCAGCACTGATCCTTATGGCACCCCACTGGTCACAGGCCTCCATCTGAAAAACAACCCTCCACCACCACCCTCTCTCTTCTACCTTTGAGCCAGTTCTGTCTGTATTCCATGAGATCTAACGTGGCTAACCAGTCTCCAGTGGGGAACTCTGTCGAGAGCCTTACTGTAGTCCATATAGATCACGTCCACCGTTCTGCCCTCATCAATCCTCTTTGCTACTTCTTCAAAAAACTCAATCAAGTTTGTGAGACATGATTTCTCACGCACAAAGCCATGTTGACTATCTCTAATCAGTCACTGCCTTTCCAAATCCTGCCCCTCAGGATTCCCTCCAACAACTTGCCCACCACCGACATCAGGCTCACTGGTCTATAGTTCCCTGGCTTGTCCTTACCACCTTTCTTAAACAGTGGCACCGCGTTAGCCAACCTCCAGGCTTCCAGCACCTCACCTGTGACTATCGATGATACAAATATCTCAGTAAGAGGCTCAGCAATCACTTCCCTAGCTTCCCACAGAGTTCTAGGGTACACCTGACTAAGTCTTGGGATTTATCCATTTTTATGTGTTTCAAGACACCCAGCACTTCCTCCTCTGTAATATGGACATTTTTCAAGATGTCACCATCTATTTCCCTTCATTTTATATTTTCCATATTCTTTTCCACAGTAAACAGTGATGCAAAATACTCATTTAGTATCTCCCACATCTCCAGCGGCTCCACTGAAAAACCGCCATGCTGATCTTTGAAGGGCCCTATTCTCTTCCTAGTTACCCTTTTGTGACAACAATCAATTAATTTTAATGAGTTTATGGGCCTTTTCACACCTTGTTGAGTTTAAAAGGTTCAACTGGCAATTAGTTTTAATTATATACAGTGTCTTCGATAGGTGAAACCAACCTTGTTTGTGAAACTTATCTGTAACAATACAAAAAAGAAGGGAAAGAGTGGCATGTGCTGTTTTGACTCTCTATTTGAAAGATACCTAAAGCAGTGACAATTAAGGGAGAACCTTGCTGAGATTGTTTCCACAGAAACCAGACACAAAATAAAAATGCAGGAAGTTGTAGGAATGGAATGAGCCATTGAAAATCTCAGCTATAAATAGAGACATTTAACCCACTATTGTCGATATTACCAGCATCCCTAAACTGTTGTAAATTACTGATTCACGACAGTAAAAAATGGATTTTATATATCCTGAAGAGTCTGTTTTGACTGCTTATAGTAGCAAAGCTGATACAAAGATCACCCTTTTTAATCAAGATTTGTCTCCCATTTGTCAATGTAATGAGCTTTCAGATTGTATAACGTTCTGATAGCTCAACGCATGTATACCATATGATGTGTCACTGTGCCATACGGTCCAAGAATATTTAATTTTATTCCAGAGTGCACACTTCAATAGTTATTCTCTGCTAAGGATAGGATATCATTCCTTTAATTAAATCATCTTCTCAAAAATCAAAGCTGACATTCCAGTACAGCACTAAAGGATTGCTTGGCTGCATAGCATTTCTTCCATGTGTCGAAATCAGGCTCCTGAAGCAACTGTTCTGCTCAGAATTTGCAGGAGGACAGCAAAAACATTTTACAGATGTCCTCAAAGCAGGTCAAAAAATTGTGCTGACTCATGGAGCTACATCGTAATACATCCAAAATGGTTCATCCAGCAAGGCACACTGAAAGTCTTAGTTGGGAACAAATGGAGGTAAAGTTGAGTCATTGGAAAACTCCAAATAATCCATCTTCCTAGCTTTTCAGATACCACCTGTTTTGCAAGTCACCCAAAATCCCAATACTGGAGATGTTGCCTTTAGAATTAAAAATGGTAAATTGAGGTAGAATGCTGGAAATATTCAGTGGGTCAGACAGCATTATTGGAGAGAAAAATAGTATTTTTCAAGTTTGTAACCTTTCATCAGAACTGATGAATATTAGAAATCTATTAGATTGTAAGGAATAAACTGGGACAGGGTAAAAAAGACTAAAAGGGAAGGTTAAATTGAGCCCTGTCTGTCCTTCCAGATAAATGTAGAGGATACCATTGCATTACGTCAAACAACGCTTGGAGAGTTATTCTTGGTGTCCTGGTCAATGTTTATCAATCAATCAATATCACTAAAATATTATCAGATTGCTGTTTGTGCAAACAAATTGGTTGCTGCATTTCCTACATTACTCCTATTGGAAGGATGCTGTGAAACTTGAAAGGATTCAGAAGAGATTTACAAGGATGTACCAGGGTTGGAGGATTTGAGCTATAGGGAGAGGCTGAATAGGTAGGGGCTCTTTTCCCTGGAACGTCGGAGGCTGATGCATGACTTTATAGAGCTTTATAAAATCATGAAGGGCATGGATAGGGTAATAGACAAGGTCTTTTTTTCCCTGGGGTGGGGGAGTCCAAAACTAAATGGCATAGGTTTAAAGTGAGGGGGGAAAAATTGAAAAGGGACCTCGTGGCAACTTGTTCATGGTGGAGGTTGGTACAATTACAACATTTAAAAAGCATCCAGATGAATATATGAATAAGAAGGTTTTAGAGGGATATATAGACCAACTGCTGGCAAATGGAACTAGATTAGGTTAGGATATCTGGTCGGCATAGACGCATTGAACCAAAGCTTGTTTCCATGCTGTGCATCTCTATGACTCTATGGCAACACTGAGAACGGTTCAAAAGTTCTTCATTGTTTGTAAGATGCTTTAGGATATCCTCAGGTTGTGAAAAATGCTATATAAATGCAACTTTTTCTTTTATGATATCTTTAACTTACTGAAGCTTCTTGAAGCTGACAAATAGAATAAAAGTGTTGCCAGGACTGTTTGTCTCCTCATTGAACCCTGATGCTCCTGTATGTCAAAACTTCAAATTTGAACATAATTTGATTTGACTGTGATACCTCTCATAGCTGAACAGTCTTTTGAAAGTTAATGTCAAGGCTGATCATGTAATATAGTCTCTTTGATGATCTGAGGAACAACAATTATTATCTGGGGAACAGCAGTTTTCAAAGGATTCCGAGAGGATTGTCCTATACTCATTCTATATTAGACTTTAAAAGTCATAAATCATATGGTAGATATTGTGTCCACAGAGTACATCTGAGGATCAAAGTTTAGCTGTTTAGTTATTTTAGTCCGGTTCTGAAGAAGTCCTATCAAACTCAAACATTAATTCTGTTCCTCTCTCCACGTTGATGCTACCAGATCTGCTAAGTTTCTCCAGCATTTTGTTTTTAATTATAGGCATTTGTGTTATAACACTCCTCTGGGGCAAATGGGACCTGAACTTGAACTTTCTGACCCAGACTGCCACGGTGCTGCAAGATCCCTAAATAGTTCTAATCAACCTGTTCAGACATCTCTAGCACAGGTGGGACTTGAATCCAGGTCCTTTTATCAGAATCCCAAAGACTAACACTGCACCAAAAAAAGCCCTAATACAGTGGAATTAAGGCATGCTTTATAATGTTACCATTATTTTGGGTGATTGGATTGAACTATATTTAGTACTAAATATTCCAGATCAAGTAAAGTTGAGTCTAGTTTTAAACTCAGTAGGAACTGGCTGATATTTAATGAACATCACATTATTTGGATTCAAGTAAAATATGGCAGTTGCTGGAAATCAGAAATGAAAAACAGAAAATGTTGGAAATGCTTTGAAGGTCTGGTAGCACCTGATAGAGGAGAAACTGAATTAATATTTCAGGTTACCTCTGTGTGAAAAGTGCTGAGGATTCAGCATGTAATCCAGAAACACTGGTGCATAATTTTGGCTGACACTTCAGCACAACACAGAGAATATGCTGCACTGTTACAGGTGCCATCTTTCAATGAGATGTTGCATCTCACAAACAATGAAGCACTTTTGAAGTGTATTCACTGGTGTAGTTTAGGAAATATGACAACCAAATTGTTCACAGAAGCTGCAATGTGACGTCGGTGAAAAATGTGAAAAATATTGGCCTGGAACCAGAGATAACTCTTTTGCTGTTCTTTGAAATAATGCCAGGGGATCCCATACATTTGTCTGAGAGGACAGAGAATTCAACCTTCTCTTTCACTCTTCACAAAATATTTATTCTTTTTTAATATTCATTTGTGGCATGTGGACATCACTGGCTGGCCAGCATTTCTTGTCTGCCCTTAGTTATAGAGTCATAGAAACAGACCCTTCGGTCCAACTCGTCCATGCTGACCAGATATCCTAAACTTACCTAGTCCCATTTGTCAGCGCTTGGCCCATATCCTGCTAAACCCTTCCTATTCATTTACTCATCCAGGTACCTTTTAAATGTTGTAATTTTACCAGCCTCCATCACTTCCTCTGGCAGCACATTCCATACACGCACACAGCATCTTTCTAGTTAGGTGGGAGACCAGAATTGCACCAATATTCCAGAAGTGGCCAAACTAATGTCCTGAAGAAGGGCTTGTGCCCGAAACGTCGATTCTCCTGTTCCTTGGATGCTGCCTGACCTGCTGTGCTTTTCCAGCAATACATTTTCAGCTCTAATGTCCTGTACAGCCAGAACATGACCTCCCAGCTCCTATACTCGATGCTCTGGCCAATAAAGAAAAGCAGACCAAATGCCTTCTTCACTTTCCTACTTACTCCACTTTCAAGGAGCTATGAACCTGCATTTCAAGGCCTCGTTGTTCAGCAACACTCACCAGGACCTTACCATTAAATATATAAATCCTGCCCTGATTTGCCTTTCCAAACTGTAATACCTCACATAGCCACTCGTCGGCCCATTGGCCCATCTGCTTCGCTGTCCACTATATCTCCAATTTTGGTGTAATCTGCAAACTGACTAACTATACCTTCTATATTCACATCCAACTCATTTATATAAATGATGGAAAGCAATGGACCCAGCACTGATTCTTGTGGCACATCATTGGTCACAGGCCTCCAGTCTGAAAAGCAACCCTTCACCACCACCCTCTGTCTTTTCCTTTCGAGCCAGTTCTGTACTCAAATGGCTAGTTCTCCCTGTATTCCATGTGATCTAACCTTGCTAACCAGTCTACCAGAAGGAACCTTGTTGAATGCCTTACTTAAGTCCACGTAGATCATTGTGGCTGTGGGTTTGTTCATCCCCTATATAGGTGACATCTTCAGTCCTTTGGAGCCTCCTGTGAAGTGCCATGGTACTGTGCTTTCTGGAATTTATTTGGTTCTGTTCCCGCTGCATCCGATTGTTCGTTGTTGTGGCCGGTATATTGGGACGAGGTCTATGTGTTTGTTGATGGGGTCCATGGATGAGTGCTATGCTTCTAGAAATTCTCTGTCTGTCCTCTGTTTAGCTTGTCCTACGATCGTTGTGTTGTCCCAGTCAAATTTGTGGTCCCTGTCATTTGTGTGTATATCTACTAGGGACAGCTGGTCAAAGCGCATATTAGCTGGTTGGTGCTCATGGATGCGGACTGCTAGTTGTCTGCCTGTTTGTTCTATATAGTGTTTGTGCAGTCTTTGCATGGAATCTTCTAAATTATATTTGTCTTGCACACGATGGGTATAGGGATTTCTGTTCTGGTGATTTGTCTGAGTGTGGCTGATGGTTTATGGGCTGTCATGGATCCTAGTGGTCAGAGGTGTCTGGCTGTCAGTTCTGAGACGTGTTATATATATAGTAGAGTGGTTAGTATGTTGGGTCGGGGCATGTCCTTGTCGCTTTGTTTGTCTGTGAGGCAGGTGCAGATGAAGTTGCGGGGATATCCATTCTTGGTGAAGGTGTTCTTCTTCTTCCCTTTGAAGGCCAGGAGTGCTGCAGTGTGTTGTAGCCTTTTTGAACAAGGTACTAATGTAGCTTCTCTTGTGTGTGTTTGGGTGATTGCTGTTCTAGTTCAGGATCTGGTCTGAATGTGTGGCTTTTCTGTACACTTTTGTGTTGCATTCACCATTTTGTGTTCTTTTTACCATCACATCCAAGAATGGGAGTTGATTGTTGGTTTCCTCTCTCTTGTAATATCTGATAACTGTGAGCATGGTGTTGATAATCCGTTGTGTGTTCTCGATTTCTGTTCTCTTAATAATTACAAAAGTGTCATCTACGCATCTGATCCGGTAGGAAGAACAGATGCACAGAGAGTTTCTTTGATCATGAGAGGTTGGAAAGTGTCAATATATAAAAGGGTCTTGAGTGACCCGGTCAATAACAACTGAAAGTTAAGAAGTAAATGCAGCAAACTACTTGGAAGCTGAAAGGGATGCTCGCTCTTATCAAAAATCATGAGTTGGAGGTGCTGGTGTTGGACTGGGGTGTACAAAGTTAAAAATCTGGTGAAGGAGCAACACTCCGAAAGCTTCCAAATAGTCTAACAGGTCTATTGTTACGTTTGGGATATTTAAAGTGTCCTCTTACCATGAAAACCGATGCAAAATATTAGTTAAGCCATTTTTTGTTTGTGTTCCTTGTTATGAACTCCCCAGTTGCATCCTCAAAGGATCCCAGAGTGACTTTGCGTGCTTTCTATCTTTTTATCTACCCATAGAAGATCTTGACATTTATTTTAATGTGCATTGCCAATTTAATTTCATAATCATTTTATTCCCTTTTTTGTTGGCTTTTTAATCATTTTCTGCCTGTTTCTAAGAAAATTCAAATCCTCTGGCCGATCTCTAGTTTTTGAATCTTTGTATTTCCTTAGCTTTTGATTAAAAATTTCTCCTCAAGAGTTGTTAATAGTGGGTAGTTCATCCCTTTCATTGAGTCCTTCTTTTTAACTGGAATAAAATTTTGCTCAGCATTATAGCATATTTGCTTAATTGTCTGCCGCAGCTCACCCACTGATCTTCCCTTAGTTTATTTTCCCAAATTCGCTTTAGATAGCTCTTCTGCAATATATTGCTCTAAGAAGGAATCCCTGATGCAATTCTAGAAATTAATCTTCCATGTCGTCTTTGTCTATGTGATTTCTCCAGCAAAGGTGCAGCTCAAGATCATGAGAATTGTAGTGCTCTCCTTTTATGCCTCCATTATTTCACAGGAACATAGAAGATAGGAGGAGTTGGCCATTCAAACCCCTCAAATCTGCTCCACCTTTGAATATAATCATTGCTAATCATTGCACTTTCGCTATGAAAGTCAACATACAATTTGTCTCCTTTACTGCCTGTTGTGCCTGCACACTGATTTATGGTCATAGAGTGAGACAACTCTTTGGGCGACCCTATAGTCAAATCCCACCAGTGATTTCTTCCCCTTGCTACTCCTTATTTCCATCCAAAACTGATTCTATATCATTCACGATCTACTGAACCTATCACTACTGCAACTAATTAACAGAGTTGCCCCCATCTCCTTTTTCTTTTTGTCTATTCTTCTGGAATGTCGAATACCCTTGAATATTGAGTTCCCAGTTTTGGTCACCCTGCAGTCATGTCTCTGTAATAGCTTTTAAGTCATATTCATTTATTTCCGTTTGTGCTATCAATACATCTAACTTTTTCCAAATGCTATATGCCTTCAGATATAGACTTTTAAGCTTTGACTTTCTACTATTATTACTCTCTCTGGTTCTAATTTTTGCTACACTCATCTATTCTTTAGGCAAAAGTAAGGACTGCAGATGGTGGAAACTAGAGTCTAGATTAGAGTAGTGCTGGAAAAGCACAGCAGGTCAGGCAGCATCCGAGGAGCAGGAAAATCAACGTTTCGGGCAAAAGCCCTTCATCAGGAATGTATATTTTCTAGTCCTTCCTGTCACACTTTGACTATTGTTCGCCTCATCACTACTCAGCACCACTGCTCTCATATCCTTTTGATGTTTTAATGTTCTGTTCAATTGAATTCTCGTAATACAGTGCTTAAGAGGCCATTCAGCTCATTGAACCTGTACCACCAAAAATACAATAAATCTACAATAATCCCTCATTCTAGTACTTGGTTTATAAACTCCCCCTGCCTTAATTAGGTTAAAGCCCTATCTACAACCCTAGTTACACAATTCACCCAGACATTATTTGCAGTATGATTCAAATAAAGCCTGTCCCAACAAACAGCTTTTTCTTGCCCCACACATTGAAACCTCTTTCTTCTATTGCAATCTTTGAGCCACCTCCCTAATCATTTAATCAGATTGTGTACCTTTGATTTTATCTTTCCTCCAGCTTTAATGATGACCAACCACATTCTTCCCCTGTTAGATTTCTGGCAGCTAGCCTCAAAAGGTAGGTAAATGTCACTGTTTATGGAGAGGCAGTGAGATAGCAGTAATGTTACTGGACTAATAACCCAGAACACAATGCTAATTTCTAAGGATGCTAGTGATGGTGAAATTTGAATTTTAAAAGAAATTCTGGAATCAAGGCTTAATCTAACAGTGCTGACCAGGTAACAGGGTTGACTGTTGGAAAAACTGCCATCCTTGCCTGGTCTTGCCCACGTGTGACTCCACAGCAATGCAGTTGACTTATAGCTGTGTTTTGGACAATTAAGGATGGGCAATAAATGGTGGCTTAGCCAGTGTTCTGTTTATCCCACCTTTAAATTGAGCCATCTCTCCCTCTGCAATTGGACACCCATCTTCCACTCAGATATCTTCATTCCTGCTTCTGATTTCTTTGACCTATAACAATCATTTCTGATCTTCCAAACCAGCTCATCCCCCATTGCAACCTCTAATCCGCGGAGCTCATTCTGGTTCTGGCCCCTTTTGCAGTGTTGCCTGCCTAACAACCTTGTTTCCATGTTGTTCAGGTTGCTATGTGCGTAAGAAGCTGATTTAAAATACATGCTATGGTGTGTTATAATTGCATAACTTTTGTAGGATACAGAGGAGGAAGACGTTATCCTCAACATTATTAATGCCACCCCAGCAAATTTTAAGACATATACTTCAAAGTTAGATCCTTGGCTGCTCTGTTGCTTTTCTGAGTTAAGGGGCTAAGTTAAGGAGCTACATAAATCAAAGTTCCTTCATCCTTGATTTTACAATCCACTAACTTGCTGTCAAATTTAGTTTGACTGAATATCTACATTCACTCTGAACCTGAGATGATCATCAAATCTCATGCCAGGTTCAATCTATCATGCTTTTATCACATCCATCTCTCCCCCATGCATGCACCTAACACCTGACTTCATTTCATTCAGTACTTGAAGGCACACATACTAGCCACAAATCTGCTCATCTGTTACCCCTGTATTTTCCAACTCCCTGTCCACAAAGCTTTGGCTTTCAAATGTTCATTAACTAGGCCCTCGCTCCCTTTTCAACCTCTTCACTCTACATGCTATATATTCCTACCTACACTCAGTTTCATCAATGCTAATCTCCTGAACCTTCTTCTCTGTTATCTTTGGTGGAAAAGCATTAGATATTTGGCACCACACTCTTGAGTTGCATTCCTGAAGCCAGTCACCTTGCGACATAATTCCTCATCTTCAAATTCTTCCTTAAGTTATTTGTGAGCTCTTAGCTAATCATTCCTTTGTCAAGTCTGACTCAGGTACAGTGTGGGTGCCACACTGTTATAAATGTCACCCTCCAAATGAGATGTTAAACTGAAGCTCCATCTGCCCTCTTAGATGAGTGTAAAAGATCATGTGGCATATTTAAAAGAAGAGCAGGATTGGATACTCTCGCCAATAGTGATCCATTCTATTGACAAAATTATGAACATATTATCTCACCATTATCATCTGATGTTTGTGAGAACTTGCTGTACATAAATTGGCTGAGTTTCCTACATTACACAGACGGGCCAAGGTTGTCAATTACAACAGAGATTTGACAATAATAAAATTTATAAAAAGAATGCTACAGTTGGCATTGTGGGCAGACGTCTCAGGTTTTGACCCCAGTGGCAAGAATGGGGAATACCCTCGACAGGAATGGACTCCAAAAGTATCATAAGGACATGGGAGAAGAAGGGCAGCAAGGCAATTCAGATCAATTGATTGGTAAAGATGGAGCTGCCTGAAGATGATTGAGACTCTGTACTGCAGAAAGACTGTGTCTCTCATAGTGACTTCACTGCGACTCCGGCTGAGGAGTGGCAGATGGAGTTTAATTTAGATAAATGTGAGGTGCCACATTTTGGAAATGCAAATCAGAGAGGATTTATACACTTAATGGTAAGGTCCTGGGGAGTGTTGCTGAACAAAGAGACCTTGGAGGACAGGTTCCTAGTTCCTTGAAAGTGGAGTCACAGGTATATAGGATAGTGAAGAAAGCATTTGGTACGCTTTCCTTATTGGTCAGTGCATTGAGTATAGGATTTGAGAAGTCATGCTGTGGCTGTACTGGACATTGGTTAGGCTACTTTTGGAATATTGTGTGCATTTTTGGTTTCCCTCCTATCGGAAGGATGTTGTGAAACTTGAAAGGGTTCAGAAAAGATTTACAAGGATGTTGCCAGGGCTGGAGGATTTGAGCTACAGGGAGGGCTGTTTTCCATGGAGCGTCGGAGGCTGAGGGGTGACGTTATAGAGGTTTATAAAATCATGAGGGGCATGGATAGGATAAATAGACAAGGCCTTTTCCCTTTGGCGGGGGAGTCCAGAACTAGAGGGCATAGTTTAGGATGAGAAGAGAAAAATTTGAAAGGGACCTAAAGGGCAACTTTTTCATATAGAGTGTAGTGCGTATATGGAATAAGGTGCCAGAAGAAATGGTGGAGGCTGATACAATCACAACATTTAAAAGACATCTAGATGGGTATATGAATAGGAAGGGTTCTGGGCTATGTGCTGGCAAATGGGACTAGATTAGAAGATATAACATAGAACATTATAGTGCAGTGCAGGCCTTTCGGTCCTCGATGTTTCACCACCCTGTGAAACCAATCCGAAGCCCATTTAACCTACACTATTCCATTCTTGTCCATATGCCTATCCAATGACTACTTAAATGCCCATAAACTTGGCGAGTCTACAACTGTTGCAGTGTGTTCCACGGCCCTACTACTCTCTGAGTGAAGAAACTACCTCTGACATCTGTCCTATATCCATCAGCCCGCAATTTAAAGCTATGTCCCCTCGTGCTCGCCATCACCATCCTAGGAAAAACGCTCTCACTGTCCATCTGATTTAACCTTATAATTATCTTGTATGTCCCAATTAAGTCACCTGTCAACCTTCTTTTCTCTAACGAAAACAGCCTCAAGTCCCTCAACCTTTCCTTGTAAGATTTTCCCCCATACCAGGCAACATCCTACTAAATCTCCTCTGAATACTTTCCAAAGCTTCCACATCCTCCTTATAATGCGGTGACCAGAACATCACACAATACTCCAAGTGTGGCCGCACCAGTGATGTAGCATGACGTCATGGTTCTGGAAGTTGATCCCTCTGCTAATAAAAGCTAACAGACTGTATGCCTTCTTAACAGCCCTATCTTGGTGGCAACTTTGAGGGATCAATGTCCATGGACACCGAGATCTCTCTGCTCATCTATGCTACCAAATATCTTATCTTTCACCCAGTACTCTGATTAGATTAGATTACTTACAGTGTGGAAACAGGCCCTTCGGCCCAACAAATCCACACCAACCTGCCGAAGCGCAACCCACCCAGACCTATTCCCCTACATTTACCCCTTCACCTAAAACTACGGACAATTTAGCACGGCCAATTCACCTAACCTGCACATTTTTGGATTGTGGGAGGAAACTCATGCAGACATGGGGAGAATGTGCAAACTCCACACAGACAGTCACCTGAGGCGGGAATTGAACCCAGGTCTCTGGCGCTGTGAGGCAGCAGTGCTAACCACCATGCCCCTCTGCATTTGTATTACTCCTTCCAAAGTGAATTACCTCACACTTTTCCGCATTAAACTCCTTCTGCCACCTCTCAGCCCAGCTCTGCAGCTTATCTATGTCCCTCTGTAATCTACAACATCCTTTGGCACTATCCATAACTGTACCCTCATAAGACTGTCCTTATACACTTAATGGTATGGTCCTAGGGAGTGTTGCTGAACAAAGAGACTTTGGAGTGCTTCATAGCTCCTTGAAAGTGGAGTCACAGGTAGATAGAATAGTGAAGAAGGCATTTGGTATGCTTTCCTTTATTGGTCAGAATATTAAGTACAGGAGTTGGGAGGTCATGTTGCAGCTGTACAGAACATTGGCTAGGCCACTGTTGGAATATTGCATGCAATTCTGGTCTCCTTCCTATCGGAAGGATGTTGTGAAACTTGAAAGGGTTCAGAAAAGATTTACAAGGATGTTGCCAGGGTTGGAGGATTTGATCGGGATAGGGGTAAGTTGAATAGGCTGGGGTTGTTTTCCCTGGAACGTTGGAGGCTGAGGGGTGACCTTATAGAGGTTTATAAATTCATGAGTGGCATGGATAGGATAAATAGACAAATCTCTTCCCTGAGGTAGGGGAGTCTAGAACTAGAGGGCATAGGTTTAGGGTGAGAGGGGAAAGGTATAAATGAGATCTAAGGGGAAACGGTTTCATGCAGAAGGTGGTACGTGTATGGAATGAGCTGCCAGAGGAAGTGGTGGAGGCTAGTACAATTGTAACATTTAAATGACATCTGGATGGGTATATGAATAGGAAGGGTTTGGAGGGATATGGGCAGGTGCTGGCATGTGGGACTGGATTGGGTTGGTATATCTTGTTGTGTTGGGCTTGGATGAGTTGGACCAAAGGCTCTTTTTCCATGCTGTAATCTCTATGACTTTATCAGCCTAGTGAATCGCTGTCTGGCCTGCCTCCAAGTCCAGTATATGTTTCCTTCGATAAGGGGTGCAAAACTCTTTTCATTATTCCAGCTGTGGTTTAACTCTCCCTTTGACTATGCCAGTTGTCATTCTGATGGTAAATCTGCTTTTTTGAGAGGGTGGGAGTGATAGGCTAACCCCCTCACCATTAGAAAACCAATTTTATTATTGACAGGCACCTCTTTTGAAATGCCCCCAAAAGCACCATTTTGGGCACAGAAACAGAAATTGCTGGAAAAGTTCAGCAAGTCTGGCAGCACCTGTGGAGAGAAAGCAGAGTTAAAGTTTCAGGTCCAGTGACCCTCCCTCATACCACTTGGGCACTTATTTCCCCTTCTTTGAAGAGAGAAATAGAACCGAGTCTGCAGCTATAAACCATTATTGCAAACACCATCGATGCCATTTACACGCATTTCTTGGGCATTTGAAAGGGGCTAAGTTTGGCTCTACCTATTAAAATCTCTCCTAAATGTACAGTCTCGACTCTCTCCAATTCTGGCGGCTACAGAGTGGTAGACTTGAGAGGAGTCGGAGTGAAAGTTGGGGGGGGGGGCACTCTCGTGCAGAGCATTTAGTCGGCTTGCTTTCCTGAAGTATTTTTAATAGTTTTTTTTTGGGGGGGGGGGTGAGTGCTGGATAGAAGTCAGGGAGGAGTTGTTGTTGTTGTTGTGTTTGATTTGGTGCCGTCGTCCTTGCCCATCATCCCGCACTGGACGGGGGGGGGGGGGTGGTGTGGGTGTGTGGAAAAACTCCACCCCAAAAAAAACCTCCCTAAAGGCTGGGAAGTTGTGAGGAGGAAAGAAAGTAGAGTGAGAGAGAGAGGGTGGGGAAGAAAAAACAGGCGAGGAAAGAAGGAGCAAAAAAAAAAGTGGAAGAGGGTTTCTTGAAACAGACGGCGCACATTTTCTTGTTGTTTTTGAATCTGAGGGAAGTTCCAGCTCCTCCATATTGGAGACCAAGCGACGACGTTTGACAAGAAATAATATCTTAAGGGAGAAAACATATACCCCAGCCCAGAAGGAGCGACGACGCCGCAAAAAAAGAAAAAAGGATTTTAAAAATCGCAATTAAGGCTTCGGGGAACCGAGGAACATTATTTTCTCCGCGTTTAGTGTTGGATAAATTGTGTTTGAAATCTCTCCACTCACCGGACAGCTCGGCGTCTTCCTCTCTCCGGGCCGCGGGCGAAAGGCAGTTATTTTTTGAATTTTCCTGACATAAACATTAATATAAATGGTTGACTGAAATATAATTATTTTCCTGGGGGGGGGGGGAGAGAGAGACGGAAAAGAAAGTTGCAGAGAATTATATTTTCTGCATTTTGCGTTTTTTTTTAAAAAAAGTATTTCTTTTTTTTTCAACCCTTTGCCCGTCTTCTCCCTGTGGCGTATATATGTATTAAAAATTCTACAGATATTTTTTTCATCTGGAGTGGGTGAAAGGAACGGCTTGTTTGTTTTCGGTGTATTTTCTGAAGGAAATCGCGGAGGGCCCGACGGCCAAAAGCAGGAAGGGTTTGTTCGATGGACAGCACGTCCATTATAACGCAGGTCAGCAAAGAGGATGAGATTATTTCATCGTCCCAGGAAAAAGGTAAGGCACTGGACATCTTGTTTATGTGTTGTAAACAACGGTTGTCCCCAAAGCAGGGTGGAAAAATTTGGGTGGGTGGGAAATTCTTGAGTTTGAAAAGTGCCTATCAGCGCCGTCTTGGGTCTTTCCAAGCTTTAGATAGTTTTCCCTTTTTTTTTCAAAAATGGAAAATGCTGATTTTTTTTCATCTACTGAAAGCCAAAATCCAAAATATGACACATCCTCACGGAGGAAAAGGTTTCTGGAGATCGTTTCAGTTTTGGATTTCCTCACCCTACTGAAAATCACTTTTTTTTTGTTCCTAGGGGGTGTAACAGTGAAGATACTCACGTAAGTTAATTGTAGTGGAATCCTGATTGCACTTGTTGTTTCTCCCCCAACTCCCAAAAGTGAAAATGTACTTGGGGTGATTTTGCGAGGATATTTGTCAGCATTTAGTAACATTTTTGTGTGAGCTCTTCCCCTACCCCACTGTAGTTGGTCACTTTCTGTTTTAAAAAAAAAATCCAAAAGAGAAAATAGCCCCAAAAAGTTAAAATAAAGGTTGTGGAAGTAGCGTTTTCTCTGACTCAGCGTAACCACTTGACGGTTTTGCACCTCAGGCAAGAAACAAGCATGCTTTTGCTTTTGATTTAGGAAACGAGAGACAACATTCTAGGTTCGCTGAAAAATATTACAGTAGTAATGGATTATTGTTTAATTGTACATATTGGCGAAGAGGTATTTTCTAAGGGTTATATACCCGTTCTTTCAGATTCTAATGCATCCCTTTTGGAGGGAATGGAATGGTGTGGTTAAGATTTGAGTATGTTATGTCAGAGCAAATGGCTACTTTAGAAAGAATTCTGCTTTTGAAAAAGTGTGGTCTTTTATGGCAGCTTTAAGATCAGCGTTTTGCTGACTTGAAAACGTGAGAAAGAACTGCCCTTTCCATAGTGTTGAGAAGGAACCTTGTAAAATATGTTTGTCAAAAATAAGTAACCGTTTTTATGCTGTATTTTTATTTGTCAGTATTAAAGTTTGTGTGGCTTCGTTTATTACTGTTTTCTTCTATAATAATTTTAGGAATTTTCATTGCATTGATATTCCCAAGAGGGGTTTTAATAAAAATTCAAGGAATTCTAATTCCAGACAGGTACTTAAATACATGTGGTCTGGAAATAGCAACAATAATTTCCACACCTACATGTTACTTTTAAAAGCTACATTTTTATTACAAGTCATGCAGAAATGTGTTTGAAAATAAGTGCTTGTCGCAGGACAGTAGCACAGTACTAATGTCTGTACTCATGAGGATGACGAATTCTCCTCATCACTTTCCTGCAATAACTGGTCAGTTTGGTCTTTGGAGCTATAATTTATCAAAACCTGGATTGGATAACCTCTTGTGTGCATTCAGACTTTTATGTTTTCATTGCTAAAATCAGTTTACCGGTCAGTTTCATAAATATGTAGCAGAAAATGTGTTAAATATTTGTCAAGGTATTTTTAAACCCACTAACCTTGGATTCCCAAAAACAGAGTGTAGATAGTAACTAACAGTGCCATACTGTACTTTTTATTTCTGTGCTGGTTAAGGTCTTAGAAACTATGAACTGGAGGTTAAAGCTGCCTAGCTTCAGTTAACTTTCTAAATTATTCCGTTTGACATTCTACTTGTTTGGTTGTCTTTTTTTCCCTTGAATTTGATAAAGGAACATATTATTTTGTAAAAGGTTAAATCCTTCTTGGATTACAAAGCTGACATGGTACATGCAATTCTTTATCTGTTGGATGACATTTTTACAACATGGCTGTACTTTTTGGCACAATTTCATCTTGTGCCAGTCCTGCAGTTTTGTATTTGTTTCAGAAGGAGCATTCCATGTAATATTAACCTAGTCAGTACTAGGCCAGGATTTTTTTACGCAGTGATATGAATTTTTCTGTCATTTTGTTAGTAATTAAGATTCCCTTTGAGTTTTCAGTGGAACTCGTTCTTGTATAAGCTTTGTCAAACAGAGGTTGAATAGAAACATACAATAGAATTGTGTGCTTTAGTTGTCAAACATCAACAGACGTGACCAGTTTTCTGAGAACAATTTTATGATGGATGTTTTATGATCCAACTTGAAAAGAACACTTTGCCTGACTAATTAAAATTTAAAAATGGCCTAGTCTGCCAGTACTGTTGCTCCATTATACTGTAAACTGTACATGTTCCACGTATGACACTCCCACAGTAATAAGAGAAGACATGCTTCTAAAATAGTAGAAAGTGAAATACTGGCTAGAGAAATCTCCTAATCGTTCGACTGTAAATTATATTATAGTTGACACTACAACTAGTAACAATGTCTCCTTGTTAAAGGATGTGCAATTTAATGTTATAATTTAGAATAATTCCAAAGCAGTAACATAATTTAGGGGTTCAGACAAGCATTGTGAGTCATTTAAGGTTTACAATCTGAATTTGCAGACTTAGATTTTTCACTTATGGTGATGCTCAGATTTTTATTATTTTATTTCATACAAGCATATGTGCTGAGCCTTTGTTGTCATTGGTTACTATTCATGAAAACCTGTAGGACTGGGAGGTAAATAAACTGAACTAGGTTGGGAAAATGACAGAAGGGAAAGAGAAGTTTTAGTGATTCAGAATGAAATCACTTAAATGATTAGAGAGTATACAATGAGATAAGCAGACAGTGGAGCCTGTATAGTTCGATATAAGACACCAGAAATGATTTAAGACCATGTTTAGTGTTGTATAGGTCCCGTGGTAGAAGATGTGAAGTGTTAGATTGAATAATTGCAGAGATTTTGCACATAAGTTGTAAAGACAGAGGAGATTTTAATTTTCATATAAATTGGAAAAAACAGACCAGCACGTGCCAAAATCGATTTGTTTTATGCAACAAAATATCTTGAAGTTAATAAACATATGGCACATTAGATTTAGTAATTTTCAGTATACCGGATGTAGTGAATAATGTTATGCTTTCACTGAATAGTGATGATGCGATTGAGATCATCCTAGTATTTGAAAGGGTGGAATATGAAACAGCTGCTTCAAGATTTAGGTAAGGGGTGAGACAGATACCAGTTTACAGTAAACTGGGAATATGTACTGATGGATAAAATAACTGTAGATTAGTGGGAAATGTTCAAAAGCAAATTTAATGTGATGCAGAAATCTAGTTTTGCCTGTTTGGGTAAAAGCTCTATTTACGAAAACAATAGCAACTACAGACGTAAAACTAAATGAAAGAGCATACAAAGTTGCAGCAATTCACTCATCCTGGCAAAACACTTGGTAAGACCAACGAAATAGAGTATGAAAAGAAATTAGCAAAGATAATCAAAATCAACAAGTATTTTAATAATTATATTAGGAAGAGAATAAGAACCTTTAAACTGAACATGATATTAGCAATGAAAATAACATGATGGATCTGCTGGATGAATGATTGCTTTACATTGATTTACGTTAGAAGAGAAGGTCAGCATGCTGGACAAGTCAAGCAAGCAATATTGAATCGGGAATAGGAATCCACTAAAATTTGCAGTCAAACCTGGGATGTCAAGGTACATATGCAGATAGGGGAAAAAAGGATGCTCGTGACGGATATGGATGGTTCCGAACAGCAGATGCCTGTGCAGAGTATAGAAGTACACGTGGTTACTTAAAAAAAATTGAGAACGAAGAGGGGAAATGGGAATTAAAAACACTGGCAGGTAACATTAAAGAAAATTCAAAGGCATTTTCTATGTATATTCAGGGAAAGAGAATAACTGGGAAAAAATAAGGCCCATTAGAGATGAAAATGGCAATCTGTGTGGAGAAGAAGACATATCTGATATTTTAAATGAGTACTTTGCATTTTGAGAGAAGAATGTTGTATGTATAGAAATCAGAAAGGAGATCACGATATACTTGAATAAATTAGCATTGAAAGGAAAAGGGTGCTAGTGATTTTAGTGAACTTGAAAGTGGATAAATATCCAGGCCCAGATGAGATGAATCCCAGGCTCCTCTGTGACATGTGGGACGAGATTGCAGAGGTTCTGACTTTAATTTTCAAACCTTCTCTGACCATGAGGGGTGCCAAAGGACAGGAGCATGGTTAAAGTAGTACCAAAACTCCGAGTGGTAGGGGTAAACCAGGAAACTACAGGCCAGTGAGTCTAACATCTGTGGTACAGAAATTATTTGAAAAAGCTCTGAGGGACAGAATTAATCTGCTGATGGGCCAACATTGATTAATCGAGGATAGTCAGCATTGCTTTGAAGGGGAAAGGTCATGTCTAACAAATTTGATTGAATTGTTTGAGGATGTGATGAGGTGTGTAGAAAAGAGTAATGCAGTTGATATAGTCTACATGGAATCCAGTAAAGCTTTTGACAATGTCTTGCAGACTGGTTAAGAAGTTAAGAGTCCATGGGATCTAGGGCAAATTGGAACCAAAATTGGCCTAGTAGCAGTTAGCAGAGAGTGATGATTGAATGGTATGTTTGACTGGAAGTCTGTGTCCAGAGGCATTCCACAAAGTTTGGTGATAGGTTATTTGCTGTTTGTTGTGGACGTTAAAGGTCTCAACTTGAATGGGGGGGGGGAGGGAAGTAAATTAGTAAATTCACATGACCCAAAAATTGGTAGTGTGTTGAATAGCGAAGAGGAAAGCCTTTGGCTGCAGGCTGATCTTAGAAGGGTTGGCCAGATGAACTAAGAAATGTCAAATTGAAATTCATTTTGGAAATTGTGAGGTAATGCATTTTGGGAAGACTAACAAGGTAAGGCAGTACACAATGTATGGTAGGACCCTAGGAAGTACAGAGGATCAGAGGAACTTTGAAGTACACGCCATAGTCATTGAAGGAGTAGGACAGGTAGATAAGATGGTTAGGAAGGCATATGCGACACTCACCTTTTATTAGTCAAGATACTAAATACAAAAGCAAGGAAGTCAAGGTGAGCTACACTTAATGTTAGGCCATAACTGGTGTACTGTGTGAAGTTCTTATTGCCATACCTGTAGAAAGGACGTGCTTGCACTAGAGAGGGTAAAGAAGATATAGCCTGAACTGGAGTGATTCAGCTATGAAGGAGAGACTATATAGGCAGGAGTTATTTTCCTTACTGTAGAATTAAGGAGAATCCGAAGGGTTTTTACAAACACATTAAGGACAAAAGGGTAACTAGGGAGAGAATAGGGCCCCTCAAAGATCAGCAAGGTGGCCTTTGTAAGGGGCCGTAGAAAATGGGGGAGATACTAAACTAATAGTTTGCATCAGTATTTACTGTGGAAAAGGATATGGAAGATTATAGGATGTAGGGAAATAGATGGTGACACCTTGCAAAATGTCCATATTACAGAGGAGGAAGTGCTGGATGTCTTGAAACAGGTAAAAGTGGATAAATCCCCAGGACCTGATCAGGTGTACCCAAGAACTCTGTGGGAGCTAGAGAAGTGATTGCTGGGCCTCTTGCTGAGATATATGTATCATCGATAGTCACAGGTCAGGTGCTGGAAGACTGGAGATTGACTAACGTGGTGCCACTGTTTAAGAAGGGTGGTAAGGACAAGCCAGGGAACTATAGACCAGCGAGTCTGACGTCGGTGGTGGGGAAGTTGTTGGAGGGAATCCAGAGAGACAGGATGTGTATGTATTTGGAAAGGCAAGGACTGATTATGGATAGTCATCATGGCTTTGTGCGTGGGAAATCATGTCTCACAAACTTGATTGAGTGTTTTGAAGAAGTAACAAAGAAGATTGATGAGGGCAGAGCAGTAGATGTGATCTATATGGACTTCAGTAAGGTGTTCGACAAGGTTCCCCATGGGAGACTGATTAGCAAGGTTAGATCTCATGGAATACAGGGAGAACTAGCCATTTGGATACAGAACTGGCACAAAGGTAGAAGACAGAGGGTGGTGGTGGAGGGTTGTTTTTCAGACTGGAGGCCTGTGACCAGTGGAGTGCCACAAGGATCGGTGCTGGGTCCTCCACTTTTTGTCATTTACATAAATGATTTGGATGCAAGCATAAGAGGTACAGTTAGTAAGTTTGCAGGTTTAGTGGACAGCGAAGAGGGTTACCTCAGATTACAACAGGATCTTGACCACATGGGCCAATGGACTGAGAAGTGGCTGATGGAGTTTAATTCTGATAAATGCGCGGTGCTGCATTTTGGGAAAGCACATCTTAGCAGTTCTTATACACCTAATGGTAAGGTCCTAGGGAGTGTTGCTGAACAAAGAGACCTTGGAATGCAGGTTCATAGCTCCTTGAAAGTGGAATCGCAGGTAGATCGATAGTGAAGAAGGTGTGTTTATGCTTTCTTTTATTGGTCAGAGTATTGAGTACAGGAGTTGGGAGGTCATGTTGCGGCTGTACAGGACATTGGTTAGGCCACTGTTGGAATATTGTGTGCAATTCTGGTGTCCTTCCTATCAGAAAGATGTTGTGAAAGGGTTCAGAAAAGATTGACAAGGATGTTGCCAGGGTTGGAGGATTTGAGCTATAGGGAGAGGCTGAACAAGCTGGGGCTGTTTTCCCTGGAGCGACGGAGGCTGAGGGGTGACCTTATAGAGGTTTGCAAAATTATGAGGGGCATGGATAGTATAAATAGGCAAAGTCTTTTCCCTGGGGTGGGGGAGTCCAGAACTAGAGGGCATAGGTTTAGGGTGGGAGGGGAAAGATATAAAAGTGTCCTAAGGGGCAACCTATTCACACAGGGTGGTATATGTATAAAGTGAGCTGCCAGAGGAAGTGGTGGAGGCTGGTACAATTGCAACATTTAAGAGACATTTGGATGGGTATATGACTAGGAAAGGTTTGGAGGGATATGGGCCGGGTGCTGGCAGATGGGGCTAGATTGCTTTGGAATATCTGGTCGGCATGGAAGGGTTGGACCGAAGGGTCTGTTTCCATGTTGTACATCTCTATGACTCTAAAGAAGGCTGATGAGTGGGTCTACTTGAGATGTACAAAATTCTGAGGTGCATAGGTAGGGAGAAACAATTCCACTAGGTGGAAACCCAAACACATACATAGAAAGCAGGTAACACTAGCAGTGCTTCGTCCAGAGGCTCACTGAAGATGTTACCTAGTATGGTGACAAAATGTCTGATAATGAACCTTCCAGCTTGATAAGCAAACCTGCATCCAGAATCTCAACCTGAGCTACAAATCTTTTCAAAACTTGCTGACCTTTTACTGTGCTGCAAAATATCTGATTCTTTAATAAATCAAAAGGAGGTAATAGCTTGAAGATTGACCAATTTCCAGGACCAGATCATATCCATTCCAAAGTTTTGAAAAAAAATTTCCAAATTTTTTTTGATTTGGGAACTATACCTTGAGATAGAAATAAGAATTTTTCAATTATTTAAGAAAGTTAACATTGAGAAGTGAGAGATTTGTAGACTAGCTACCCCAATATCTGTTGTTGGAAAATTACTACAGTTTTTGAGCACAAGATGATTGAATACCTTTAAATGTTCAACTGATCAGAGAACCAGTATGTCTGACAGATGTTTATTTGTACTTTTGTTAAATAGAGTTATTGAGGACTATAGAGTTAGTCATTAGTCAGTCATGATATAATTTGAGTGGCGGGTGGAACAAGTTAAATAGTTGGTCCTGTTCCTGCGTTTCTATAAAGCAAAGTTGCATGTCTGTCCTTCACAAATTCACTCTTCTGTGCTTAATCTACTAAACTAATTTTTTGCCAACTACAAGTCCAGTCTTTATAAATGTTTTTAAAGAAAATTCTAAAAGAAAACTTACTTCATAAAGTAGCAAGTGCGCACTGTGAACGTGCAGGTTTCTAGGTTCACAGTTTTTGAAAATCACCATTTAAGGCTTATAAACCCAGAAAAAGATGGCATTTTACTGTAACTTGTATTGTGTTCCTAAATTTGTAGTTAGATCATGACAGACTGTTCACACAAGAATATTAAAATTTACCTTTTGCGAATTCACTTCAGAGTTTTGAGAGAACATTTTTTTAAAAATCTTTCACCAGAATGCGGGTGTTGCTGGTTTGACCAGCATTTGCCACCTATCCCATCTGTGAGAAACTGGTGCAGTCCATGTGTTCTAGGTACACATGCAGTCATGTTAGGGAGGGAGTTCTCATGGCATTTTCAGTGTACAAATGGAGGTAGAACTTGTTTTGTACATATAAATATCTTCTACTTGATCACTGAATGGAAAACTGAGGCTAGAAATGCTTGTACCTGCCTTTTGTCTTTAATTCTCACATTACGCTAATTAACATGATTATTGTCTAACTCCAAAAAAAGTTATTTTGTTAACTTCCTCCTTTTTGGTTTATTGAATTTGGAGATGACTTTAACGTTCCAAAAGTATTCTTTTATATTCACTTGGAATTTTCAGTGAAATCTACACATTTCAAAGGCTAATTTTATTGTAAACTTTTGATGTGCTGGATTCCAGAGGTGGATTGAAGCATAAACAGGCTGGTCTTGGGTGAAACAACTGAAAATGAGTGCTCAAATGTTATAGACTTCGCGGGATTCTCTGGGGCAGAATTTAAGATCAAATATTTGTCATTGCATCTGGCTGTGCCGTTGTTTAATTTCTGCATATGAACAAATCGATGTGATTTTTAATTAAAATCTTCTGCAGTGTGCTGAAGGCAAGTGAAGTACTTTGGACACTAGAGGTATCAAATTATGAGAGTGTCAGGGAGTAGAAATGCTTAGGAAAGCAGTCTTCACTTGATGCAGAATGTGACATCTACTTGTGAGAAGTGTATGGTCATAAGAGACACCTCCCCTCTGACACGTCCTGATTTTAGTTATGTTTGTTCACTTTAAGATATTTTCAATTTGTGCATACACACAAGATTGGTACTATCTCATCTTTTGAAAGAAAGAAAGAATTAGTAGACAGGAAGAAATGTTGTACACCAATTCCATGAATCTCCAATTGCTCGTCAGCTCAGATTGAGAGTTGCTGCTGCATCATATTTGACCGGGTCTTCCAGCTGAATTTGTCTCCAGTCCAATATGAAGCAAGTAAAATAAAAGGCTGGTAAATGTAGGATGACCGTTATTACAGGAATCTGAAGAATGTAAGAATTTTGGGACTGAATATGCAGCTAAAGCTTTAATCTGAGTTATTTATGTCCTGTTAATGTCAACTGGCACAGTTTGCAGCACTCTTACCCCTGCATGAAGATGTGTGGATTCAAATCCCACTCTTGGACTTGAACCTAAACCTCAGACTTCAATATGGTACTGAGTTAGTGCAATACTGTCTTTTGAATAAAGGTAACGTACTGTGGATGCTGGATATCTGTGAAACAGACAGAGAAAGCTGGAGAAACTCAGCAGGTCTGGCAGCATTTGTGGAGAGATAAACAGAGTTAATGTTTTGAGTCTGTTTTAGTGCTGCACAGCAGTTATACCAATGTGTCTTTTGAATGTAATGCTGAACTGCAGCACCATCTACCCTAACTGGCAAATTTTTTGAAGAGCAGGGGAGTTAGCCCAGTGTCCAGCCCAATATTTATATTTCAATTATCGTTAATAGTGGGAATGATATATCTAGCCACAGTAACGTGAGACCAGAGATGGGATGAAAAACAAATGGCTCTCAAAGAGCACGATGAGGACTTCTATGTCTGTTTTCTCTCTCTACCATTTTCCTAGCTGTTTAAAGGCCAGATAAGGGAGTGGACTTTGGGAGGCAGTGGCATAGTGTTGATGTCACCAATCTAGTAATCCAGGTCTCCAGGCTAATGTTTGGGGGCCAAGGGTTTGAATCCCAAAATGACAGATGGTGAAAACTGAATTCAATAAGGATCGGAGGTAAAAAGCTAATCTAATAGCAACCATGTAACCATTCTTGCTGTACAAAGCAGTTGCTTCATTTAATGTCCTTTCTGGAATAAAATCTGTCATCCTTAACTGGTCTGGTCCACATGTGACTCCAAACACAATGTAATGTGGTTGAGTTTTAACAGGCCTCTGGGTAATTAAGCTTGGGCAATAAATGCTGGCTTGGCCAGTGATGCCCACGTCCTTTGCAAGAATTAATAAAAAATTTAAAATCTTTGATCATTATGTTGCTGATTGAGAGCTACATTCCTACAAATTTGCTGTTGCATTTTCTGAATTGCAAAGTGTACGCTGCAAATGATTTTTAAAAAAACTGCAGTGCTTTAGTATCTTCTGAAGTCAATTAAAGCTAGTATATAAACATAAATCCTGGTTTTCATTTTCCTTTGCCACCGTGTTTATGTAACATGTTCTATCTAAGTGGCCCTTGTTAGGTAAGGGCATGAAAGAATGTGGATCAAAACAGGTCAACTCAGTTTGAGCTGTGTATTTGAAATATGTTCCTTGATTGGTCATTCAGCCCCCAAAATCTAGAGTATTTATTTATAAAATGTGTCCTTTTCTTATAATACTGATACCCTGGTGGGCTATAAAAATCTTATCCGAATTGATCTGCCAACCACCTGTTTCATTGATATTCCCCTAATCCAAATTTACGCATCTTCAGTTTACCTTTCGCAATGGAGATATGTCTGAGTGCAGTGTCGATTAGATTACTTCCTTACAGTGTGGAAACAGGCCCTCCGGCCCAACAAGTCCACACCAACCCGCTGAAGCGCAACCCACCCAGACCCATCACCCTACATTAACCCCTTCACCTAACACTACGAGCAATTTAGCATGGCCAATTCACCTAACCTGCACAATTTTGGATTGTGGAAGGAAACCCGAGCACCCGGAGCAAATCCATGCAGACAGAGAGAATGTGCAAACTCCACACACAGTCGCCTGAGGCGGGAATTGAACCTGGGTCTCTGGCGCTATGAGGCTATCCACTGCCGCTCACAAATTGTATTTGGTTTAACTGAAAATGTTTTCAGTTAAACTTTGTTCCCAATTAGCAATTCAAAATGTATGATTTATCTGAAAGCTTGTGTTTTGCAGAGGTGAGAGGGTGGAATTGATGCCAGTAATGTGAAAAGCTTGATGAGCTCTATCCTTGTTTTTTCCATATGTTCTTACATCACTCAGAATACCTTATACCTCATTTGTATTTAGAATAAAACACTTGTGTGAACAACAGTGGTTTAGTGTCACTGAGCAGTAAGGTGTAAATCCCTCAATCTGTTAAGTTGTTGTCCTCTGCTGTGCCACTCAAGACCAGTAAAAAGATTGAGCAGAAACTCTGCCTCTTGACACTGCATGTGCAAGGTTTTTATTTTTAGTTCGCTAATGGCTCAAATTTAATATTATTTGTATTCATATCCCTCTGTGTCTCCTCCCCTGCCTATGTCTACAATCTCTGCAAATTCTATGACCCTCTGTAAACTGTTATTACCTTAACTCTGGCCACGACCAAATCTCGGCCATTGATGCCTTTTGTTCCCTTCAGTCACAATAACTCCTTCTTTTACTGGGTGTCATTTTTAAAAATCCAATTCTCCTGTGAAGTAGAATGTTTGTTTTTTTTTCCCCAAGAACTTATGATAAAATCTGTGTTTAATGTTCTTTATAATTGCTTCCAAATAATATCTGGAAACCTTTATATTATGATAGATCGCACTAAAGTTGTATAGTAATTTAGTTGGAGACAACAGTGAGTATAGGAGTTGTCATGACATTGTGGCTGTACAGGATGTTGGTTAGGCCACTTTTGGAATACTGTGTGCAGTTCTGGTCTCCCTGCTATAGGAAGGATGTTGTGAAACTTGAAAGGGTTCAGAAAATATTTACAAGGATGTTACCAGGTTTGGAAGGTTTGAGCTATAGAGAGAGACTGAATAGGCTGAAGCTACTTTCCCTGGAGCATCAGAGGCTGAGGGGTGACCTTATAGATGTTTGTAAAATCATGAGGGGCATGGATGGAGTAAATGGACAAGGTCTTTTCCCCAGAGTGGGGGAATCCAAAACTAGAGGGTGTAGGTTTAAGGTGAAAGGGTGAAGATTTAAAAGGGACCTAAAGGGGCAACTTTCTCACTCAGAGGGTGGTGCGTATACAGAATGAGTCGCCAGAGGAAGTGGTGGAGGCTGGTACAATTACAACATTTTAAAAGGCATCTGGATGGGTATATAAATAGGAAGGGTTTAGAGGGATATGGGCCAAGTGCTGGCAAATGGGACTAGCTTAATTTAGGATATCTGATCAGCATGGCCACATTGTACTGAAGGATCTGTTTCTGTGCTATATATCTCTATGACTGTATAACTAACTGGAAAGACAATTGACTGGCACTTGAAACCAGAAGGTAATTTATTTTGAGTATCTTAGTCTTCAGATCTGGTATAAAGTTTGCAGGACTAATGGTATTACCTAATTTTACAGATCTAGCATAAATATTTTTAGTAAATATTTGTTCCCAAAAATAAATTTTTAAAGCTATGAAAAATGAGCGTTATTGTATGCAGATGTAACTGCTTAAACATTGTAATTCTAATAGTAATATGAACTCTGCTGATTCTGTTCAAAAACAAATTTATTTGAAGAAAAATTATCTGGTTATATATGGTATTTTGAAATAGTGAATAAAGTTTCTCTGGTGCAATGGAAAATCTTGTTCCTTTAGCTTTTTTCATTTTTGAAGAGCCAGTGTCATGTAAAGAATGTTCACTGACAGACACTATTTAAGAACTTCATTTGTGGTGGTGTCTGCATGTTTGCCTTATTGAGAACTGCAGACTTTTGATTTACAGTAAGGGTCACGACCTTTTTGATTTTGATTAATGTAACATTCTTGCTTCTAGTTGCTTCAGGTGCTTTGCAAAATAGAAGAAACTTGCGTTTTTGTTGTAGACTGCTTATTTAACTGAGAGCTACATGCATCTATATTGCTCTGATGACTTAAATATTGTATATAAGAAGCGATATCTGTTTAGTTTTGGTGTCTCACCTGTACTTTGAAACCATTGGTGATGGTGAGTGGACTGCATTTTACATTTACTTGTTTAAGAGCAAAAAGGTATTCTGTATGATTCTTTTCAAGAGATAACAACTTGACACCATTTCAAAACCTGGCATATGCTAACAAGGGGATGGAGATTTACTATTTTAATTGCTCAAATAGCCCACTTTTTGATAGTTAATTATAAATTTTAATATGTAAATCATCTTTTGAACACTGGAAGGAAAATGTGATGATGGTGCTGTGCAATGTTTCTATGCATATGCTCCCTTCAGTACCCAGGTTTTTAATCCTTGAAGACTTCTCTTTTAGAAAGCTGTGCTACATAATGTTGTGTCTGCTGTCCCTTTTAATGATTTTAAATTATAGAGCTTTCTGTGTGTATAGAAGAATATGTTTCAGCTGTCATTCAAATCATTTTGTCTTAACATTGTTTGAATATTATATGGTGAAGCACTCTAACCTAACCTGGGAGACTTGTCTGATCATAACCTCAATGTTGCCATCTTGGTTCCAGTCACAGTTCAATGAGATCACTATTGGTTTGTAATTATTTTGGAGAAGAGTGCTCATTGTGTGATATCGTTTCAGCTACCTGTAGTAAAGGGGACAGATAGCAATTGGCATCACTCCTGATATCTGACTTCTGTGAGCACAAAGAATCTAGCCATCTGACAGATAAAAATAATCACTGTAATGAGAGGGATTGTTAGATACCTAGAAAGTGGTTAGTTAGTCATGCAGTAGAGAAGTTGAAAACACGAATGCAAAATTTTTTGTTCATAGTATGTAGTCAGTCTTCTGTAGCTTCACTCAACTCTTTAAAGCTTAGCGTAGTCACTCCCAACTAATGGATGGGATTAGCCTGTTGCAGCAAGTGAGTAGGAAATCAAATTGAATATTGTTGTTTAATTACAAAAAGAATGCAATATAAAAATAGAGATGTTTTGCTAGAGCTATATAGAGGATAGGTGAGGCCACATCTGGAGTCCTGTGGTCTCCTTTTAATTCAGAAAGGAAGTAAATGTGTTTGAAGCAGTTCAAAGAAAGTTCACTTAGGCTGGTTGGTTTATCTTGAGAAAAGGTTGAACACATTTGGCCTGTATCTATTGGAATTTAGAAGGATGAGGGGTGATTTCCTTGAAACAAATGAGACCCTGAATAGCATGGACAGGATGGCTGCTAAGAGGAGATTTCCCCAAATAGAAGTAGAGAACATTTTTAATACACAAGGAGTCTCCTGTTTAAGACAAAGCGAAGAAGGAATCTTTTTTCTTGGAGCGTATTATGACTGTGGCATCCTCTCCCCTCCCCTGAGTGCAGTGGGGGCTGGGTCATGGTATGTATGCAAGGCTGAGTTAGACAGATATTTGATAGTCAAGGGTTATGAGAGGGCAGACAGGAAAGTGGAGTCAAAATCAGAACAGTCATGAATTGACAAGTGTTGAATGGCAGAGCAAGCCAGAGAAACTGTGTGGTCTACTGCTACTCCTGATTTGCAAGTTAGTGAGGGACGAATTACTGTTTGGTCTCTGCAAATGCAATGGTGAGGAAGTGGACTGCAGTGGTGCAACTTGTAGCAAATGACGGGCATGAAAAAGTCCAGTGTTGAAAGAACAGAGAAGGAACGGAAAAAAGATCAGTTAAGGTGGGCAAAACTTTAATTTTAAAGTTAGTTTTAAGAAAAACTAGCGTTCTGTGCCTGAACAAATGGTGCTTCAAAAGAATTGCTGTGATGGGGGTAGTGAGATCACTGTACTGCTTTATTTTCAGTGACTCCGAGCTTGTGGATGTTTGTGGTAGGGAGACCTGTTGGAGTGAGGTTTGGACAAACCAAACAGGTAGTGAAGACATGTATTAAACTTTTGTGATTAATTAGGACCCAGAAAGTTTTGGCAGTTGAAAATGGTATGATACATAATGGAAGAAGGTTGAGGTAGATGTGAGGTGGGTTTAAGCAATGTGTATGATTTCTATGAGAATACACTTGTGATTGATTTAGATGCCATTCCAGCATACAGTAAATTTATTTTATTCATTGGACTGGTCTGGATGTTCAATAACAGAATGTCATTCTATTTTATTAATTTTTATGAAATGTGATCAACTAGTTTGCTGATAATAAATGTAAAGTAGGAGGAGGCTGCTCTTGCCTCCTAAAAGTGCAGTATTTTATGATGAATGAAGTTTAGTCCTGTTTTTATTGTCTAGAACTTCACAAACGTTTTCAGCATTGCAAATTGTAATTCTTTTCCATTTTCTGTTCAGAAATTTGTTGCATTTATCTCAGCAGATCATAACCCTCGAGCTTTCTCTTTGCCATTTTTCACAAGTTGTCTGTTAACCTTTAGCCTTCTATGTACTGTGAATGAAAAATATTTACTCTTTTAAGATTTTGTTCCTATGAGTAAAGATGTGCCAAACTCTGCACGAAGCAGATGTTCTCAAATTGAGTAACACAGTGTATCTTATGTTGCTGTTTATCCTGTGAGGAGCAGTTGAGTGAAAGTTCCCAGGTCGTTGTAACTAGGTTGTGAAAACCTTGCCAGCTATTTTCTGCAGAGATGTGGTTGCGGTCTGCAGGGCAACTGGTAAATCATCAATCTGACAGTTCAGACCTATAAACTATTTAGCGTTGCAATGGTTAAATCTTTCTGCTCATTTAAGTTCCACATTCAGATTCTGAAAAACATTTTATAAAATTCCTCTCTTTTTGTATGGATTTGAGCAAACAATCCTTTTAAATTCCCGGTTAGGTATGTCTGGAATTCTTAATTCTTGTGTTCAAAAGGTCTGGGTGCAGATACCTTTCCTGCTTGATTGGTTTTTATCTTGTGCCAGGTTCACCCAACCTCCACTGACACTCCTCACTGCTCTTCGCAATTGTCTTAAATTAAAATTTTGTTTTCTTGTGCTCTTCAGTGCCTTTGGGGATGGTTTGATGTCTTGACCTAGACTAAAGATCAGCTCATGGAAGCAGTAAGATTTCAACAAGAATGGGAAAGTCTCCAAAATGGCCCAAGTGCTGTTGTTTACTCTGGTCCCTCCCCTTAGGTTCATAGCACTTTCCTACATGGTATGCAGTTGATTTGAATATGCACGGGAGCGGGAGCCATTTGTGGCCTAAGGATGTGATCTGTATTATTAGATATTTTTATTTGATCATGGCACATAGTAAGATTGCATTTTCTTTTAAAAATGGGTAGGCACAGGCAATGTATCCAATGTTTTATGACATTTGAGATTAAAATGTCCTTAGTTGAAAGTGTTAGTAAGTTTTTTTTTAAAAAAAAAATTTTTTTTATTAGATTAGATTCCCTACAGTGTGGAAACAGGCCGTTCGGCCCAACAAGTCCACACCGACCCTCTGAAGAGGAACCCCCAGACCCATTTCCCTCTGACTAAAGCAGCTAACACTATGGGTAATTTAGCATAGCCAATTCACCTAACCTGCACATCTTTGGACCGTAGGAGGAAACTGGAGCACCTGGAGGAAATGCACGGAGACACTGTGCATACTCAACGCAGACAGTCGCCTGAGGCTGGAATGGAACCCAGGTCCCTGGCGCAGTGAGATAGCAGTGTGAACCACTGAGCCACTATGTCGCCCCAGCCACGGTACTGCCCCTGATGCCATAAGTGGTGCCATTCTGCTGCTGCCTTTGCTTTGAGGTGATTTTCTGAGTGCAAAATGAGCAAATGGTGATCTGGTTACTCCATAAGACTGTAAGAAAAAGGAACAGGAGTAGGCCGGGCCATTTGGCCATTCGGGTCTGCTGTCCAATTCCATAGGATCATGGCTGATCCGAAACTCCTCACATCCTCACGTCTAGCCTTTCTCCATGTGAATATATTTTTAAAATAAAAATATAACAGATTTCTAATCAGTAACAGAGTCCAGGGTTGTTGTGTGAAGGAAGCAAACTGGAATTGAAGATTATCAGATCAGCCATAATGTCATTGAATGGCAGAGCAGATTTGATAGGCCAAATAACCTACTTCTATGTATTACAATTGTATGGTCAGTGTTCCAGTCTGAAGTCATCCTTTACATTTTTAATATGATCCATGTTAGCATGTATTTAACTGGAAAAGTCCAGTTCAAAGGATATTTGGCCATAAGATTAAAAATAGCTGAAACCTTCAGCGTAACATTGTATGAAAGATCCTTGCTAATGATTTTATTTTGTATGAATGACCTGTACTAATGTTGAAAAACATTTTTCTGTGCATGAGTTTGTAATCAATCTGATTGGAATGGTCACTGTCCCATGGGCAGTAGATAAATGTTTTTGTTGCACCTCGTTCTGTAGTTTATAACATTTGAAAATGTTGAGTTTTTAAAAAATATCCATTGTAACAACTGATGTACCAGCTGCTTCTAGGTGTTACCTTGTTATTAACAATGTTTAAAGATACTTCCCTGTCATTCCTTTATTTTCCCCAGTGTGAACAATTGATTCCTTCAACCAGTACTATTAAGACAGATTATATAGTCGTTACCTCAAGCTGGCTATGGGACCCAGCTATGTGCATGTTGGCTCTTGCTTCCTGCACTAGGCTATGACGACATTTCAAACCTTCTGTGAAACGCTTTGGGACAGATGCTATATCAATGCAAATCTCTGTTCTCCATGCCCACACTGTGTTCTTGCTATAAACATCAGGAGACATCCTGCCTTTGCAGCTATGCTTCTGGGTTGACTGCTAAGAAATGGCATGGCTTTACTTGTCCTTTCTCATGCAAAGTCTTGTTGATTTGACATCCTTAAATTCAGCCTTTGGAGAAAATGAGGACTGCAGATGCTGGAGATCAGAGTCGAGAATATGTTGCTGGGAAAGCACAGCAGGTCAGGCAGCATCCGAGGAGCAGGAGAACCAACATTTCGGACATAAGCCCTTCATCAGGAATGAGGCTTGTTGGCTGGCTGGGACTGAGAGGAGTGGAGGTAGCTGAGAAAGCGATAGGTGGATGAAGATGAGGGAGAAGGTGATAGGTCAGAGGGGGTAGTGATGGACAGGTCTGGAGAGCACTGCCAAGTTGGAGGCTTGGTACTGGGATAATATGGGGGGGAGGGGAAATGAGGAAGCTGTTCAAATTCCCATTTATCCTGTGTGGTTGTAGGGTTCCAGTATGGAATATGAGGCGTTCTTCCTCCTGATGTCAGGTGGTTACGGTTTGTTGGTGGAGGAGGCCCAGAGCCTGCATGTCCGTGACAGAATGGGAAAGGGAGTTGAAGTGTTCAGCCACGGGTCAGTGGGACTGGTTGGTGCGGGTATCCCAGAGATGTTCTCTGAAACAATCCGCAAAATGATAGAGGTGCAGGTAAATTTCTGACTGTTTGATTGTGGAAGGATCCCTTGGGGCCTTGGACTGTGGTGAAGGGAGTGGTGTGGACACCGGTTTTGCATTTCCCGTGGTGGCAGGGCAAGGTGCCAGGAGTCGGGTGTGGGCTGGTGGGCGCGCGTGGACCTGACGAGTGAGTCACAGAGGGAATACTCTTTCCAGAACACTAATAGGGGGAGGGAGGGAAATATATCTTTGGTGGTAGGGTCAGTTTGGAGATGGTGGAGGATGATTCAATGTATCCGGAGGAGGGGGTGGTGGTGGGAGTCTGTCCTTGTTGTGTTGGAAGGAGCGGGGTTCAAGGACGGTGGTGCGTGAAGTAGAGGAGATACGCTGCAGGGCATTGTCAACCACGTGGGAAGGGAACTTGCAATCATGGAAGAAGGAGGCCATCTGGAACTTCCTGAGGTGGAATTGGTCATCCTGGGAACAGATGCAGCGGAGGAATTGGGAATAAGGGATGGTGGTTTTACAGGAGGTACTGTGAGAGGAGGTGTTGAGGTAGCTGTGGGAGTCTGTGTTGCCAGAGACGGTGATAGAGAGGTCCAGCAGGGGAGGGAGGTGTCTGAGATTGTCCACGTGAATTTGAGGTCTTGGTGGAAGGTGTTGGTAAAGTTGATGAACTGCTCAACCTCCTTGAGGGAGCACGAGGCAGCGCCAATGTAGTCATCGGTTTAATGGAGGAACAGATAGGGGGTGGTGCCGGTGTAACTGTGGAAGATGGACTGTTCCACATATCCGACAAACAGGTAGGCATAACTGGGTCCCATGCGGGTGCCCATGGCTACCACTTTGGTTTGGAGGAAGTGGGAGGATTGGAAGGAGAAATTGTTGAGCGTGAGGACCAGTTCAGCCGTGTGGATGATGGTGTTGATGGAAGGGTACTGGTTGGGAATGGCGTGGGAGGAAGAAATAGAAGGCTTGGAGCCCTTCATCGTGGCGGATAGATGAAAACAGGGACTGGATGTCCATGGTGAAAATGAGGCATTAGGGGCTGGGGGAACAAAAGTCTTGGAGGAGGTGAAGGGTGTGAGTGATGTCACGAACATAGGTGCGGAGTTCCTGGATGCAGGGGGACAGAATGGTGTCGAGGTAGAAAGAGATTAGTTATAGAGTCATAGAGATGTACAGCATGGAAACAGACCCTTCGGTCCAACCTGTCCATGCCAACCAGATATCCCACCCCAATCTAGTCCCACCTGCCAGCATCCAGCCGATATCCCTCCAAACCCTTCCTATTCATATACCCATCCAAATGCCTCTCAAATGTTGCAATTGTACCAGCCTCCACCACATCCTCTGGCAGCTCATTCCATACATGTACCACCCTCTGCGTGAAAAAGTTGCCCCTTCGGTCTCTTTTATAACTTTCCCCTCTCACCCTAAACCTATGCCCTCTAGTTCTGGACTCACCCACCCCAAGGAAAAGAATTTGTCTATTTATCCTATCCATGCCCTTCATAATTTTGTAAACCTCTATAAGGTCATCCCTCAGCCTCCGATGCTCCAGGGAAAACAGCCCCAGACTGTTCAGCCTCTCCCTGTCGCTCAGATCCTCCAACCCTGGCAACATCGTTGTAGATCTTTTCTGAATCCTTTCACGCTTCACAACATCTTTCTGATAGGAAGGAGACCAGAATTGCACACAATATTCCAACAGTGGCCTAACCAATGTCCTGTACAGCCGCAACATGACCTAGATTGGGTTGGGATATCTGGTCTGCGTATACCGGTTGGACCGAAGGGTCTGTTTCCATGCTGTACATCTCTATGACTGAGGCAGTCAGGTTTGTGAATTTTTGGTAGGAGGTAAAATCAGATGGTGCCGGGTTCACAGACAATGAAATTGGAGGCTGTGGATAGGAAATCCCCTGAAGTGATGAGGTTGAGGGTGGTCTGGCAGATGATGGTTTGGTGATGGAAAGTGAGGTTGTGGTCTAGGAGGATGTGTTTGCGAGTTGGCGCCTGGCTTCAGTGGTGTAGAGGTTGGTGTGCCACACTACTACTACGCCACACTCCCTTCTGATGGTGAGGTTGGGGTTGGAGTGCAGGTTGCGCATTGTGAGGGCAGAAGGTTTGAGTGGGTGAGGGGGCTAGACAGGTTGAGGCGGTCATTGTCATGGCAACAGTTTGAAATGAGGTCAAGGGCAGGTAATAGGCCAGCATGGGGTGTCCAAGTGGATGGGGTGTGTTGGAAGTGGGAGAAGGGGTCCTCTGGTGGGTGGGTGTCCTGGTTGAAAAAGTGGGTTAGAGGCAGTGGAAGAAATGTTCAAGGTCGCAGCGTGTGTCGAACTCCTTAATTTGGGACCATAGAGGGATAAAGGGGAGGTCTTTGCTGAGGAATAAATGTTTGTCTTCAGTGAGGGGGAGGTCTGGGGGAATGGTGAACACACGGTAGGGATGGGAGCTAGGACCTGGGGTAGCGCTGGAGGTGGGGGCAGAGACAGTTGCTTGAGTGGGTGTGATTTATAGGGGATAAATGTGGATTTCAATAGTTACCTCATTTCCTCTCCTCTCCTCTCCCACATTATCCCAATCCCAAGCCTCCAACGTAGCACCGCCCTCCGGACCTGTCCATCACACCCCCGTCTAACCTATCACCTTCTCCCTCACATTCATCCACCTATCGCTTTCTCAGCTACCTTCCCCACCCAACCCCATCCCCCTCCCGTTTATCTCTCAGCTCCGGCCCACAACCCTCCTTCCTGATGAAGGGCTTATGCCCGAAACGTTGATTCTCCTGCTCCTCAGATGCTGTCTGACCGGCTGTGCTTTCCCAGCAACACACTCTCGGCACTAACTTCAACCTTATTCCAGTACTTCACATGAAGATGTTGTGGGCCTTGTTGCTTCTCTTTTGTTTTAAATGTTTAGATGTTGAGCAGGGGCAATCTATTCATCATTGGAGTGTCATAATTTGATTGGATTTTTAAAATCTTGATTTGTTTTCCACTTTCACGCATGTTCCAGCAGAAGTCCCATTGGTTTAGAATCAGGAGTGGAACATAGGAATTAGGAGCAGGAATAGGCAATTCAGCCATTTGAGCCCACTCTGTCATTTAACATGATCATCGCTGATTTTGGGAAGTGACAGATCTCCTCATCTTGACCTCTAATACACACACGCAAGCACATCCTGTGAGCAATTTTTTTCCTATTTTTGAATGGCCCCATTCTAATTTCAAGATCTCCACACTGAAGAAAATAGCGTTTTCTGCATCTCCAATATATTACTTGAGTGTTTTAAAACTCTTGATTTTAAATTTTTTTTTTCTCAACCTTCTGAGCTAAAGGAAATGACTGTGCAAACTTTACCATAATTTAACCCTCAAGCCCTGGTGCCTGTGTATTGTACCTTTTTTATCTGAAGTAAATGTATCTTTCCTGAGCATTGATATCCAAGTCTGAACAAACAATTGTATACCATTAAAATTGATGAGATGGGAGCAGCGTAGGCCATTTAGCTCACCGAGTCTGCTCTGTCATTCAACGAGATCGTGGCTGATCCAATAATGATCAGTTCACTCTCCTGCCTTTTCCAAAAACTGCTTGATTCCCTTTAGCCAGGTTCTTAATCAGTAAGGGATATCTTGACCTTAAATACATTTAAGGACCCAGCCTCAATAGCTCTCTACAGTGAAGCATTCAACAGATTCTCAAACCTCAGAAGAAATCTCTCATCACTGTCTTAAAAGTGCAAACCATTATTTTCAAATTTTGATTCTGGATTCTGCCACAAGAAGAAACAACACCTTCACATCTACCCTGTCAAATCCCAGCTTCTTTCTACCTCTGTACTAATGCCAGTGCTCCATGAATTGAAACCCATTTTACCCACAGCAACCTTTTGAAGCATTTAACTTGTTGACTTTACCTCATGCCAGTTTGTCTGTCCTTGAAGGTTCTCATTTATAATTTGACTCCTAACTGTTCAAAATCTTTCAGCAGAATCTTCTTTCTAGCTGTACCAATGTTATTGGTACTAACTTGGATGACGACAACTGGATCCCTCCATGCACCCTCCAAGTTCTTCTCCCACTCACGACTCTCAGATTTCTCATGTTTCCAGAGCGGGTCAGATGTTCGGAATTCTGAATAACTGAATAATTCCCTGGTTTCTAAAAGCTTGATTATTATCTATAAGAGGCAAATTTTAGAATGTGATGGACTATTTCTTCTTGAATACTTATAATATTTCTGAATACCTCCATTGAACCTGCGTTCTGTATCCTAACACCTCTTCCTCTATCGCATTTCCTGTCAGCAGACTTCTCTCCAAAAACAGTCCCAACTACTTCAACTTGTCCTTATAGGCGAAGTACCTTATACTTTGTAAGTCACCTCTACACTCTCTCCAATGCATTTGGATCTTTCCTATGATGTGGCATTCAGAGCTATAAATAATACTCCAGCTGAGGTTTGACAAGTGCTTTGTACAAGTTTGACATTACTTCCTCACTTTGTTAAATTATGCCCCGTTTAATAAAGCAGAGGTCACTGTAATTTGTGAGGCTAGCATGGTACCACAGCGTAAGAAAAGTGGTAAGGAAAGCCAGGGAACTATAGACCGGTGAGCCAGACATCAATGGTGGGAAAGTTGTTGGAGGGAATCCTGAGCAGGATTTAATTTTGGAGAGGCAAGGACTGATTAGAGATAGTCAACATGGCTTTGTGCGTGGGAAATCGCGTCTCTCTATCTCAGCTGAGTTATTTTGAAAAATAATGAAGATGATTGAAGGCAGAGCAGTGGGACATGATCTGTATGATCTTTGACAAGGTTCCTCATGATAGACTGGTTAGCAAGGTTTGATCACATACTAATACAAGGAGAATTGGCTATTTGGATACAGAACTGCCTTGAAGGTAGGAGACAGAAGATGGTGGAGGGTTGCTTTTCAGACTGCAGGCCTGTGACCAGCAGTGTGCCACAAGGCTTGGTGCTACGTCCACTGCTTTTGTCATTTATATAAATGATTTGGATGTCAACATAGAAGGTGTAGTTGGTAAGTTTGCAGATGACACCAAAATTAGAGGTGTAGGAACAGGGAAGACGGTTACCTCAGAGTACAATAGGATCTTGGTCAGATGGGCCAATGGGTGGAGGAGTAGAAGATGGAGTTTAATTATAGATAAATGTGAGGTGTTACATTTTGGAAAGGCAAATCAGGGCAGGACTTAATGGAAAGATCCTGGGGAGTGTTGCTGAACAGGAGACCTTGGAGAACAGGTTCATAGAACCTTGAAAGTGGAGTTGCAGGTAGACAGGATAGTGAAGGACGTGTTTGCTTTACTTCCCTTTATTGGTCAGAACATTGAGTGTAGGAGTTGAGTTCATGTGGCTGTACAGGGCATTGGTTTGGCCATGTTTGGAATACTGCGTGCCCTTCTAGTTTCCTTCCAATCAGAAGGATGTAGTGAAACTTGAAAGGGTTCAGCAAAGGTTTACAAGGATGTTGCCAGGGTTGGAAGGTTAGAGCTGTAGGGAGAGGCTGAATAGGCTGGGACGGTTTTCCCTGGAATGTCAGCGGCTGAGAGGTGACCTTATAGAGCCTTAAAATCATGAGGGGCATGGGAAGGCTAAATAACTAAGGTCTTTTACCAAGGGTGGGGAAGTCCAAACCTAGAAGGGCATAGGTTTAAGTGAGAGGGGAAAGGCAAATTTTTCGTGCAGAGGGTGGTTTGTGTATGGAATGAGCTACCAGAGGTAGTGGTTGAGTCTGGTACAATAACAGCATTTAAAAGGCATCTAGTTGGGTATTTACTGGGCTTTATTGGTAGAGGAATTGAGTTCCGGAGTCCTGAGGTCATGTTGCCGTTGTATAAGACTCTGGTGCGGCCTTATCTGGAGTATTGTGTGCAGTTTTGGTCGCCATACTACAGGAAGGATGTGGAGGCATTGGAACGAGTGCAGAGGAGGTTTACCAGGATGTTGCCTGGCATGCTAGGAAGATCGTATGAGGAAAGGCTGAGGCACTTGGGGCTGTTCTCATTGGAGAAAAGAAGGTTTAAGGGAGATTTGATAGAGGTGTACAAGATGATTAGGGGTTTAGATAGGGTTGACAGTGAGAACCTTTTTCCACGTATGGAGTCAGCTGTTACTAGGGGACACAGCTTTAAATTAAGGGGAGGTTGGTATAGGACAGATGTTAGGGGTAGATTCTTTACTCAGCGAGTTGTGAGTTCATGGAATGCCCTGCCAGTATCAGTGGTGGACTCTCCCTCTTTATGGTCATTCAAGCGGGCATTGGATAAGCATATGGAGGTTGTTGGGCTAGTGTAGGTTAGGTAGGCTTCGGTCGGCGCAACATCGAGGGTCGAAGGGCCTGTACTGCGCTGTATTTTTCTATGTTCTATGTATATGAATAAGAAGAGTTTGGAGGGATATGGGCCAAATGGTGGCAAATGGGACTAGATTAATGTAGGATATCTGGTCGTCATTGGATGAGTTGCACCAAAGGGTCTGCTCCTGTGCTGTCTAGATCTGACTCTCATTGTTCTCTCCACTTGTCCTGCCTCTTTGAATGATTTTTGCATGTGTACACAAAGGTCCCTTTGCTCCCATGTGCCATTTAGAATTGTAGCCACTATTTCTGTTGTCGTTCAGCGTTCTTCCTATGCAAGACATGTAAGTTCTCTTTTAAGCCGCACACAGTATTCTGCCTTATTTATTCCTTCACTGGCACTGGGACTAAATTGTGGAACTCCTTCCCAACATCACTTTTGGTGTCCCTCCATAATATGGACTGCAGCGGTTGACTCACCACTGATGCTCACTATTCTAGAGGAGGAAGTTGAGCTTCATCTGATTTAATCGCATTTTATCACTGAACCATAGCTTGCAAATATCTCTGGTACCTACTTGTGTTGCAAATTACCAGCTTGCACTTCAGCATTTTAGCATTTAGTTTTTTTTAAAATTTAATATTTAATTTAATTTAACATTTAGTCATAGCTGTACGTAAGGAAGTTAAGCAATTTTATCTAGATTAGATTAGATTACCTAGTGTGGAAACAGGCCCTTCGGCCCAACAAGTCCACACCGACCTGCCGAAGCGCAACCCACCCAGACCCATACCCCTACATTTATCCCTTCACCTAACACTATGGGCAATTTAGCATGGCCAATTCACCTGACCTGCACATCTTTGGACTGTGGGAGGAAACCCACGCAGACATGGGGAGAATGTGCAAACTCCACACAGACAGTCGCCTGAGGCGGGAATTTTAGTTTATGATTCGAACAAAATGTGTTTTGAATTAAAGTGAAGTTAAAGATCAATATACATTGCAGTGGAATTTGTAAGAGTACTGTATTTATATCAATTATAGTAAAGTTTCCAGTATTAATTTCTGAATATAAGTACAGAAGAAAAATAAATTATATTGACGAGCAACCAGTAATTTTGCATTGATTGCCGTTGGTTTATTCCTGCTGAATTGCAGTTGTAGTTACATGGATAATTGTAATTTCTACCATGAATGCTTCTCCCAATTCAGACCAAACGTGGTTGATTGCTGGAAAAGGCACCCAATTTGGAGAGGAAAGGACTGATGTGAGATAGTCAGCATGATTTTGTGTGAGCTAAATCTTGACTTACAAACTTGATTGAGTTTTTTTGAGGAAGTAGCCAAAAAGATTAAGGGCAGGGTGGTCGACATTGTTTGCATGGACTTTAGTAAAGCTTTTGACAAAGTTCCGCATGGTTGACCAATCAATAAAGTTAGACCTCCTGGCCTTCAGAGTGAGCTTGCCATTTGGGTACAAAATTGGCTTGATATAGGAGACAGAGGGTGGTGATGGAGGGTTATCTTTTGGACAGGACCAACGGTGTTCCACAGGGATTGGTACTAGGTTTACTGCTGTTTGTCATTTATATAAATGAATTAGATGAGAATACAGGAGGCATGGTTAGTAAGTTTGTGGAAGACACCAAAATTGGTGGTATAGTGGACAGTGAAGAAGGCTATCCAAGATTACAAAGAGATTGGGTCAATCGACTGAGGAGTGGCAGAGGGAGTTTAATTTGAATACATACAAGATATTGCATTTTGGTAAAACAAACAAGGGCAGGACTTGTACATTTAATGGTAGGGCTCTGGGTAGTGTTGTAGAACAGACACACCTAGGGGTTCAGGTACATACTACTTTGTGCTAAATGCCTTCTTAACCACCTTGTCTACCTGTGTTGCAAAATCCACTTTCCTTCATTGTTCAGACTGTTGACTGTAGGAGATGAGATGTCATGGTGAGGTCTTACAGGACATTGGTGATGTCTCTTCTGAAGTACTGTGTGCAGTTCTGGTTGCCCTGCAGGAGGAAAGATATTATTATATTGGAGGGAGTTTAGAAGAGATTTACCAGTATGTTGATGGGAATGGCGAATTTGAGTTTTAAGGAGAGGCTGGATAGGCTGGGGCCTTTTGTGACTGGAGCGCAGGCGGTTGAGGAGTAACCATTTATAGAGGTTTATAAAATCCTGAGAAGTTTAAATAAGGTGAATAGTGAGAGTCTTTTTCCGGAGGTGGAGGAGTTCAAAACTACGGGCTATATCTTTTAAGATGAGAGGAGAGATTTTAAAAAGTACATGGGCAACTTTTTTTACACTGAGGGTGGTTTGTGTATGGAATGAACTGCCAGTTGAAGTTGAGGATGAAGCTGCAGTTACAAAATTCGAAAGACTTTTGGATAAGTGCATGAATGGGAAAGGTTTGGATGGATATGGACTAAATGCAGGCAAGTGGGACTAGTTTAGTTTGGGAACCTGATCGGTGTGGACCGGATGGACTGAAGGGTCTGTTTCCATGCTGTATGACTCTGATAAAGTTGTGTTGCGCTTGTTATTTCTATGGCAAGGATGTCATGCCTATCACATTAACTGCTTCAAGCTCGTAGAAATAGAATGACCATACTCCCCTTAACCCAGCATGTTAAAATATTCAGGATAACATGACAGCTGCAATTGCAAACTAGTCTCTGGCAACTGCTATAAATTACTCAAACTTCACTCTTGCATTTTATTAAACTATCTGAATGTTACATTGAGATTAAAACATTGTAGCCAGTGGACAAGAGTTATAATTATGGTGGCCGAAGAAAGCACCCCAAGAATACTCTGGAAGCTTCCCTCAGAAATTTTGATATGGACTTGGGAGAAACTCCCTCAGGATCACACAACTTAGTGTCACAAAATATGTGACCACCCCCCCCCCCCCCCCCCTCAAAAGCAAGCATACATCAGAGGCAGAGAGGAAATGCAAGTTGAAGAAATCCTGAGTCAGCAACCTGTCCAAAGCATAATATTGTAGCAGAACTTTGAAGGATGAATAAGAGAAAAGATGCATAATTTCTGAAATAAGTGGTAAGAGGCGATACTATTGTATTGGAGGTAAATGGATTTAGAGGTCTACACAGTAACCTATTGTTTTGTGGCTGGTAGAATGGATAACAAGCACTTCTGTTACTTCAAGTGTCCTTTTGATCAATTGATAAAGGCCGCAGTATAATATATTTTGGGTAGGATGAGAGTGGCCAAATTTAGAAGTATCAAGCCTGAATCATTCCTTTTGTAACATTTAACTGAAAAAGAAATGACCCCAGATCTTAAATAGTAAATCTCATCTTTGCGTATGTAATTTATTTTGCTTCAACTGTTTGTTTTTGCCAACAATATGGCACTGCAGTAGAGTCATTGATATTAATGCTGGTTTATGTGTAAATTTTCATACCAATTTGAGTACTAATTCCTCATTTGTACTAAGTCCTGTGAATTATTTATCCTATGCTTGCTCACTTACATTGATTTGATGTAAAAGCATAGAAAATATGAGCCATTCATTGTGATGGTGGCTCATCCCACTTGACACCATATTCCCATGCTCTTATAATTCCCCATGATGCCATTTTGTTCCCCAAATATATTCAGTGACTTGTTCACTGGTCCAACAAGATCTGAATTTTAAAGTTCTCATCATTGTGTTTGAAACTCTCCAGCTTTGTTCTGTTATTGCTTAATATCTTGGAATTGTAGCCCCCAAGATCTTGCATCCTCAACTTACCCTTCTGTATTTCCTCTTTGTTCGTTACACCAGTGGCAGCCATGTCTTCAGTCTAAGTTCTGGCATTCCTTTGCCAATTTTTGTTTCCTTCCTCACTCCCTCCATCCCTCTCTTTTTCTTTTTTCTTTTCTTTCTCTATCCTCTTGTTTCTCCTCTCCTCCCCTCTCTCGTGCCTCTCTTGCATCTCTCTCTCTCTCTCTCTCTCTCTCTCTCTCTCTCTCTCTCTCTCTCTCTCTCTCTCTCTCTCTCTCTCTCTCTCTCTCTCTCGCTCTCCCCCCCGTCTCTCTCTCTCTCTCTCTCTCTCTCTCTCTCTCTCTCTCTCTCTCTCTCTCTCTCTCTCTCTCTCTCTCTCTCTCTCTCTCTCTCTCTCTCTCTCTCTTCCAACCCCCCATCTGTCTCTCTAGTTTTAATGGAGGACCTTGTGACATAATTACTCCACAACACTTTGCCCTTGTATTTTTTATATTACTGACAATGCTGGAAAATTGTTTGTGACAGGGATAATGGGTCGGTACTCAAATTGGCAGGATACGACCAGTGGAGTCTCACCAAGGTCTGTGTTAAGGCCTCAGTTCTTCCCATGATTTATTAATGTCTTGCTGATGACGCAGAGTTAGGTAGCATTATAGACCGTGTAGATGATGGCATAAAGTTACCAAAGGATATTAATAGACTAAGTGAATGGATAAAACTGACAGATGGAGTTAAAGTAAATAAGTATGTGGTTGTCCATTCTGCACTGTAAAATGAGAGATCCGGGTATTTTCTCTAGAATGTTATTAAATACAGTGGATGTCCGAAAAGACTCTGGGTGGTTCGGGTGTATAGATCTTTAAAATCTCTCAAACAGGTGCAAAATATAATCAAGTAAGCCTATTGGAATGTTGACTTTTATATCTGAAGAACTGGAGTGCAAAGATGCAGAAATTATGCCATAGATTATAAAACTCTCTGGTTGAGCAGATTTGACCCCCCACACCTTAAGAAGGACGTATTGATCTTGGAGAGTGTGCAGCATGGGCTTACAAGAAAGACACATGGACTTCAGTGGTTGTGACAGGGATAGGAAGTAGGGATAATGAGTAGGTACTTAATTGGCTCTTAACCTGCGCACTATTGATGCAGAGAGGGGCGTGCCCTCCACTCTGCCTCCTGAAGTCAGTGATCAGCCCCTTCGTTTTGCTGATGTTGATGGAGCCATTGTTGTCTTTCCACCATCCTGTTAAATACTCAATCTCTTACTGTACTTTTTTTTTGTCGTTGTTTGTGGATAGATTACACAAACTAGTCTTGTATTCTCTAGAGTATAGAATGTCAAGTAGTGATTTGATCAGACTCTTCAAGGTGTTGACAGGAAAATGCAAGGTAGATAAATAAACTATTTCCATTTGGGGATTCTAGAACTGAGGGGCATAGTCTGAGAATCAAGGTCAGACCATTCAGGAGAGATGTTGGGAAGCACTTTTATACATAAAGGGTGATTGCTGTTTGGAATACTCTTCCACAAGTGGAAGTGAATGCAAAATCAGTTAATTTTAAACCTGAGATAGATAATGTTTCTTAAACAAATTGATTAAGGGATGTGGGCCAATATCAGGAGTCAGGGCACATATTAACCATGCTTCAAAATGTGTTGCTGGAAAAGCGCAGCAGGTCAGGCAGCATCAAAGGAACAGGAGAATCGACATTTCAGGTATAAGCCCTTCGGGAAGAAGGATTTATGCCTGAAACGTCGATTTTTCTGTTCCTTTGCTGCCTGACCTGCTGCGCTTTTCCAGCAACATAATTTTAAGCATGGTTAATATGTGCCCTGACTCCTGACGTTGGCCCACATCCCTTAATCAATCCCTTAATCAATAATTTTAAGTGCTGATCTCCAGCATCTGCAGTCCTCACTTTCTCCTACATATTAACCATGGTTTGATTGAATAGTAGAACAGGCTGAATGCGTTCTGTTCATGTGTTTCTAAATCTCACACTGAATCTCTGATATATAACAAAATGCTTTGTATGATGGATGGGTACTGAGCATGAAGTAAAGAATTGTGCATTGGAGACCGAATTGAAAATGCATATTTTTAGGGTGCATATGAGGTTAAGAAAAAGGTAGTGAGGGCATGAATTTGGGACCCATGACCCAAGTTATGGTTAAGTTGGATCCTGGGTGCTTTATACTACTGGGGCTTCCCCAATAGAAATGATGCAGGGCTCCAGCTGGTTTTCTAGCTGTAGGCTGAGATCCCCATTGTCAACATTAAACTCTGCCCAATTTATGGAGAAGGTTTGAGAGAACTAGGTTAATTAAATACATGAGAGAGTTTGATTTTTTTCTTTTAAATTTAAGAGGGAGGATGGGAGTAATTGATTTTTGATGCAGTGAGGATGTCTGAAGTCTCAGAAATGTGAGCGTGAGATAAAGGTGTGAGCAGGCAATGTTCTGAATCTCGGAAGTGTTATCTTGGTGATGTAAATATATAAACGAAGGTCTCAGCAATGATGGCAAGCGTACTAAACATCATCTTAACCATCTTACCTGTGACGCAAATTTCAAAGAATTATGTATTTGAACCCCTCGGTCCCTCTGTTCTACAACACTACACAGGGCCCTACCATTAATTGTGTAATGCCGTTTTCGGCTGAATGTGGCATCAAGGGGCCCTAGCAAAACTGGAATCAGGGGATTGTGGGCAAACTCTCCAGTGGTAAGAGTCACACCTGACACCTGAATAGATTAGATTAGATTAGATTACTTACAATGTGGAAACAGGCCCTTCGGCCCAACAAGTCCACACCGCCCCGCTGAAGCGTAACCCACCCATACCCCTACATCTACATCTACCCCTTACCTAACACTACGGGCAATTTAGCATGGCCAATTCACCTGACCTGCACATCTTTGGACTGTGGGAGGAAACCGGAGCACCCGGAGGAAACCCACGCAGACACGGGGAGAACGTGCAAACTCCACACAGTCAGTTGCCTGAGGCGGGAATTGAACCCGGGTCTCCGGCGCTGCGAGGCAGCAGTGCTAACCACTGTGCCACCGTGCAGCCCACTACCTCTGTCGTGGTTGTTGGGAGGTCAGTCATCTCAGCTCCAGGCCATGTATGCAGGAGTTCCTCAGGGTAGTGTCCTAGGCCCAAACATCTTCACCTGCTTCATCAATGACCTTCCCTCCATCATAACGTCAGAAGTGAGGATGTTCGCCAATGATTGCACAGTATTCAGCACTATTCGCGACTACTCAGATACTGAAGTAGTCCATGTCCAAATGCAGCAAGATCTGGGCAGTATTCAGGCTTGGGGCTGACAAGTGGCAAGTAACATATATGCCACACAAATGTTAGGCTATTGCCATCACCAATATGAGACAACCTAAGGCCCTTGACATTCAGTGGTGTTACCATCACTGAATCCCCCACTATCTACATCCTGGGCATTATCATTGATCAGAAACTCGACTGGACTCACCACATCAGTGGAGTGGCAACAAAAGACAGTCAGAAGCCATGAGTACTACGGCAAGTAACTCACCATCTGACTTCCTAAAGCCTGTCCATCATTTATAAGGCACAAGTCAGAAGGGCATTTGCCCGAAACACCGATTTTCCTGCTCCTCAAATGCTGCCTGACTGGCTGTGCTTTTCCAGCACCACTCTAATGTAGACTGTGATGGAATACACTCTGGGGTGTATTGCCTGGATGGGTGCAACCCCCAAAACACTCCAGAAGCTTGACATCATCCAGGACAAAGCAACCTGCTTGATTGACACTACATCCACAAGCGTCCACTCCCTCCACCACCAGCGCTCAGCAGCGGCAGCAATGTGTGCCATCTACAAGATGCACTGGAGAAATTTACCTAAGGTCCTCAGCACCTTCCAAACCACGGCCACTTCCTCTAGAAGGACAAGGGCAGCAGATATGGGAACACGCCACCTTCAAGCTCCCATTTAAGCCACTCACCACCCTGACTTGGAAATATATTATTGTTCCTTCACTGTCATAGGGAAGGAATTCCAAGATTCTGACCCAAAGAGCATTGAAGATCAACCCACAGCAGATGGACTGCAGTGGTTCAAGAAGGCAGCTCACCCCCACCTTCTCAAGGGGCAACTAGGGTCAGGCAATAAATGCTGGCCTGCCAGCAACACCCACAACCCACAAAAATGAATTTTAAAAAAAACCTTTTCTGAATTATGTCCAATTTAACAATATCCTTCCTATAGCAGGGTGACCAGTACTCCAGAAGAGGCCTTACCAAAATCCTGTACAACCTCCGAACATTTCATTCCCAACAAAGGTCTGAGCAATGAAGACAAGTGTTCTAAATGTCTTAATCACCCTGTCCATCTGTGACACAAATTTCGAAGAATTATGTATCTGAACCCCTTGGTCCCTCTGTTCTGCAACACCACTTCGGGCCCTCCCATTAATTGTATAAATCCTGCCCTTGTTTAAATGCTCATCTGTGACACTGCACATGCCAAATCTTATTTTTCTATATTAGATTTTTACCTGCATCTCAAATGGTAATGCTCCTCTAAAACTCTTGCATCAGTGATTCTGGTTATTGGAGATTACTTGTGCCAGTTGATTGGGGCTGACCTAATCGGATTTGTTAGGGTAGTTTGTGGAATGGTTGTAATTTAATTTTGAAAAAAGCGACATTTGTTAATACTGCAAACTTGAAATAAATTAAAATGCTGGCAGTGAGCATCAATGAAGAGATGAGGTATGTGTAAGTTTTGAGACTATCTGTTCACTTTTTTCATATTGAGGTAGTGTAGCTGAAATTTGGAACTCAACATTGTGATGAAGCATCGTGACTACATTGATATAATGGAACCTGAGGATACATACTGGATGAACAGCCATTGTGCTTGATACATTGACGCAGATGAGCAGTGGTGAATATGTGGTTCAGAATCACAGCATGTGGAAAGTGCCCAGTCAGCAGTGAGTACATGAAGTCACTTGATGGTTTAGTGTGAGTATTGCAGTGCTTCAGCTTCTCACAGGATTGTTCTGCTAGATCATTAGCTACTGAGTGCTCTTTTTGCATAGAATGAGTATAGGGAACTAGTGGCATTTTGTTAATGAGGCATAGACAAAGGGGTGAGGAAGAAATGCTGTGACACTGTATTGCAACATTGCATTGCCCAGGGGAACACTGGTGAACTGGCGTAATGCAGATTGGGATCATTAGCTAATCAATTTGTTACATTAGGGAGCTTGGGGGTTTGCATGTTTACAGTTATTTTGACACCACTCTTTTTATACCAAATTACTGTGATGGAGAGATTTTGGAAGCCATTACAATGAAAGAAATCTATCCTAACTTGAGAGATTTTATTTAATGCGTTTGTCAGAGCGCGCTCTTCCTATTTGGATACTTCAGAGTTTTTTAAAAAGATAACATGCCAACTTTGGCAATATTTAGTTCAGAAGGAATTTGTTTTCAGCTACTTCAATTTGAGATGTCATCCCCATGAAAGCTAAAGAGACAGTGGTATCCCAAAAACACTGGATGTCTCCATCCTTAAAAGTACTTCAGTCATTGAGTTGTCTACAAAACTGTATTTCAAAATATAAATACAGCAACCAATTTGCATATCTTTTTCAGACACTTATGATTGTGATGCTTTTCCAATAGTAATGAAACCATAATTTTTTTTATTTTAAAATTAATTTAATATTACTTATTTCATCCTCCTTCATCATCAGACTCAGTTGCTGTGTTGAGAATGCTGGCTCTTGATCTACGTTGGGTCTATCATTCTGAAACTTGTGCTTTTTTTTGTACTGTCTTCCTTTCATTGATCCACCCACATCCGATTGTGGGGAAGCACCCAACCTTCATTGTGTGCCACCCACATTGTAAGTTGCTAAATGCTTTAACACATGCTGTTTTTAAGTACTGCATAATAATATGAAAGATTTGTGTACATGAATTGCATGATTTTTGCAGTGGACAGTTCTTAATGTTTTCAATTCAGATTGAAATCTGTTCTGGCTTCTTCATCCCACTCACCCACTTCAATGGTTATATAATCAGTATTCGTATAAAAGTAGTATTGTGCAAAAATCTGATACCATCTTTTTATTCAAGTAATTATTTCTGGATTCCTTAATTTTGGACTGGGAGATTGGAGCTCAGGGTTACAATTAGTGGGCACAGTGGCACAGTGGTTAGCACTGCTGCCTCACAGTGCCAGAGACCCGGGTTCAACTCCCGCCTCAGGCGACTGACTGTGTGGAGTTTGCACGTTCTCCCTGTGTCTGCGTGGGTTTCCTCCAGGTGCTCCGGTTTCCTCCCACAGTCCAAAGTTGTGCAGGTCAGGTGAATTGGTCATGCTAAATTGCCTGTAGTGTTAGGTAAGGGGTAAATGTAGGGGTATGGGTGGGTTGCGCTTTGGCGGATCGGTGTGGACTTGTTGGGCCGAAGGGCTTGTTTCCACACTGTAATGTAATGTAATCTAATCTAAATTAGCAATAATTTGAACCTAATGTTTTAACCAGAGAAGCTCAGTCATAGTTAATCATACAACTGGGGTGAACAGCCCCAGTGACATGCTTTCACATGCTGAGCATAAGAATGTGTGGAGATCTGGAATTAAGATGACATTTTCTTCCCTCTCCATTTTCCATGATTGCACCAGACATTTGCAGACAAATCTGCTGTCCAGAAAGAAAGTGTTTAGTCTTTCAGCTTTTGCTTTAGCCGTGTTGAAGCACGTATCCTGACAGGAAGCTAAATATTTATATTTATCCTGACTGTCTTGTGCATATTACATAAACGGATGTTGTCCCATAAGACAGTGAGGTTTTTGATTTGGAGTAAAAGAAAACACATGTCTATTATTCTTTCATAAAGCAAAAAAAAAAGGAGCTGGAACAAATACAGCAGAAGGATTTGGCCAAATTGCCCAGGAATCTGGGGGTAAAATGGTTTTGATTAATGTTTCCATGTTTGTTCTCTTTCCTCGCTACCTCCCACCCCTCCACCACTCACCCAAAATATTATTGCTTCCATTTAATGTGTAGTTGGCTTCTTTTCATGATTGTTAAATGGTGCTGCTCATTCCATGTCTGCTACAAAAATTGAAAGCAAACCACACATTTTCTCAACTGCTCACAGCAGTGTAGTGTTGCAGGGGAGGATATTGCAGCTGTGAGTCACCTTGGGTATTTTACTGCATTGATAGTGTTACATAAGAGCAATTTGTTGGGCAATGGTTCAATCTCCGTATGTGTGGAAACAGGTAAAGTCAGAAGTCAGACCAGATTGTAAATAGCTCTTTTTACAATGAAGTAATGAAAAAGGGTAAAAGACTTTTGGAGTTGGTAGGAGAGACATTATTGAAATTATTCCTGCTGTTCAAATGGGAATAGAGCAATTGCATAAAATGCCTCTTACCTTAAATTGCTAACCTTTTTGATTAGCCAAGCCAACGGAGTGCCAAAAGAAATCAATATAGTATACAAAAACTGGGTTAAATCTTTTCTTGTATTAGTGCCTTTTGATATATATCCAAATCAATCCTAAATGGAGATCATATGTGCTCACATTTGTAAAGAAATGGCTGTTTATTTTTGTAGAACAGAAGTATCAAGAGAGGCTATATAGACTTAACCAAAATAATATTTTGGTGAATTTACCTTTTCCTTACATCTCCACCTAGTAAGCCAGTATTATCCTACATCCAAGGGACCATAGGGCCACGCTGTCATCAGAGAGAGGTCACCGGTGGTGGTTTAATCTGAGGGTCAACACACTGAATGTAAGGGGAGAAGTTGAGAAGGATAGTCCTTCATGGAAACCACAGCTGTGACATTACACTCCATTGCAAACTAGCCATCTAGCCAACTGGCCTAACAACGAGATGATTGTGTAATGCTCGGTCATTGGACCAGTAATCCAGAGGTCAGCGGTGGGTGAACATGGGTGAAATCTCATCTCAGCAACTGGTGAGAAGTAAATTCAATACAGAGGAATCTTGATTATCTAAATGAGATGGGTGGGCACTATTTTGTTTGGATAATTTGAATTCCTCTGGGGCTTGGAGTTTTCTGTTAAGTCTGCTCCCTGGTCAGGAGACTAGGCAACAGCACACTGTGTGCGAGAGCCCATCGTCCTACCACCCCAACCCCTCCCTTTGGGGCAGCTGGACTGTACACCAACAGTAAGACTGTTGCTGCTGCTGTCTTTTTGGGGTAAGTCTCCAAACAGTGCATGCGTGTGCACACACACACACACACACACACACACACACACACACACACACACACACACACACACACACACACTCTGTATAGGACAATGTTGGAGAGATTATCTGGGGAAGGGGGTTTAGGGTTCACCCCTATGTAGAACTCGAGGGAAATTGTGGGGGGAGAAAAAGAGGGCCTGAGGTCAGCCATTTAGAGACGGTGCCTGGACTGTCCAGGACTGTTCTCGGCAGCATTTCAATGAGCTGAGTTAATTTTTACTCATTATATCTGTAAACAAAAGACAAGGGTTGAAACAGCTCTTTGACATAATGCTTCTGTCGGTACCTTGAGATCCCCTTCGGATAATCCGAAATTCAGATAATTGATATTTGGGTAATCTGTAAATAAATCTGGATTGATTTCTCAGTAATGGTGCCATAAAACAACAATAGGATTGCAGTTTTTTCAAACAAAAATCTGTTTTGGTGATGCCCTTCTTGGGAGGAAATGCTGCTCCAAAAATCTCTGTACACCAATGTGACTGACCAAGAATGGGCAAGTACGTTAGAACGGGCCATCAGCTCAAAACAACAGCTGACCAAGGCAAAGAAAAAACCTAGCTCTACAAGAAAAACTGGACAAGCTTACACAAAAGAATAACACAGATAATTCAGAAGCCTGGATAAAGAACCTGTCGGACTGACCACTCTCGGACACGGAAGAAGCCGTCCTAGTCAGAGGGAAGAACTAAACTTCAGACATGGAAAAAAAGGACTTCTGAGCAGCACTGGAATCAACCCTGAAAGATAACAGACTTACAGAAGAAACCCAACAGGCCATCAGACAGGCAGTAGAACCAATACTAAGCAGGAAGGAGGAAGGGAACACCCTTAACCGAAGAAAGGTAAGTTCTAGAAGGACTCTGAAAAGACTGAAATATTGTAATCCTACTAGCAGATAAAGGCTGCATGACCGTCATCCTAAACAGAACACAATACATTGAACAGGCAAACTTGCTACCCACAGATACTGACGCCTATCAATAGGTGGCGATGGACCCACCTCCACAGCTAGAAAACCATATCATAGCATTACTGAAGAAACTCCACAGGACAGCCAAAATTAACAAGACAGATCTGCAAAGAATAAAACCTGATGGATCCAATACACCCTGTTCCCATGGATTACCTAAGGTACACAAACCAGGGCCCCCCTCAGACCCATAGTCTCACTTCCTGGCACAATGACAATCACCAGATGAAGGAGCGGCACTCCGAAAGCTAGTGTGCTTCCAGTTAAGCCTGTTGGACTTATAACATGGTGTCGTGTGATTTTTAACTTTGTACACCCTCGTCCAACACCGGCATCTCCAAATCACAGTAAACTGAAATATCTAGTGGAAACCATCATCTCCATCTACTCCACCCAAGAATTCCCGAACATCACCAAAGTCACCAGAATATAAGAGGACACAGTTATGGTCTCTTTCAATGTGATGGCCCTATTCCCATCAATTAACATTAGCCTGGCCAAAGAATCACTGACCTCACTACCAGACGAACCAAGGACACACACCACACAGCACCAACTCCATCAGCAAGGACAGCATCTTCAAGCTAGTAGACCTGTGCTTTACAACCTACTTCACATTCAACAACAAGACCTACAAAGAAATCAATGGGGCACCCGTGGGATTACCAATATCAAGATTCTTTAGCAGAAGCAGTAATGCAAAGACTAGAACGAACAGCCTTCCCTTCGAGGGAGAAAGCCCTTCCTAGTGAAGAGGTTGCGCTCAAAATTTCAATTCTCCTGTTCCTCAGATGCTGTCTGACCGGCTGTGCCTTTCCAGTGCCATAATCTCTACTCAACCCTCCCTACGATCCAACCCAAGGTTTGGGTCTGCTATGTAGATGGCACCTTTTGTCATTATGAAATGGAACAAGTTAGAGTAAACCTACAATGTCATTAACAATATCCTTATGAGCATAAACTTCACCAAAGTGGAAGAAAGCAACAACAGATGTCCCAGTGGAACAAACAGTCAATGGAGAACTGCAGACCAGCATCTACAGGAGAGCCACACACAACGACCAGATACGCAACTATAGGAGCAATCATCCCAACATCCACAAACTGAGCTGCATCAGAAAATTATTTAAATGGACCACAACACACTGCAGCACCCGGAAACTACGAGCAGCAGAAGAAAAACACAATATATTCAAGAACAACGTGTGCCGGATAAGCACAGTCTGTCAATTCTTAAACAACAAACCCAAACAAGAAGACACAATATGCCCAGAGACTCTAGCCACACTACCATACATCAAAAACTTCTCTGAGATGATGACCAGACTACTCCAACCCCTTGGCATTGAAGTAACCCACAAACTTACCAACACACTGAAACGGCTACTGATGAACTGAAAGGATCCTGTACCAACAGCCAGCAATACAAATGTTATATTCAAAATACTCTGCAAGGACTGCAGCAAACATTACATCGGACAGACAGGCAGGGAACTAGCCACCAGGATGCACAAGGACCAACTAGCTGCCAAAAGACATGACCCCACTATCACTCGTATCCTTACAAACAGACAAAGAAGGACATTACTTTGACTGGGACAATATGTCCCAGGCTAAACAGAGACACTCATGGGAATTCCTAGAGGCCTGGAATTCAAACCAGAACTCAGTCAATAAACACATTGATTTGGACCCTATTTACCAACCGTAGAGAAAAAGAACGTGAAGTGACATCACCCACCTTCACAGATCAAGACCCACAAATAGAAAGTGGACAGAACACCAGTTCTTCGCCAGAGGCTCACTGATGATATTACCTAGCATGGTGACGAAATGTCGGAGAATAAAACTACCAACACAATGAGCAAACTTACAATCAGGGTATTCTGCTGTCCTTAGTTTTATCTATGTATTAGTCCAGATCCATAGCAATGTTGACTTTAAACTGCCCTCTGAATGGCTGAGCAAATCATTTGGAAAATTAGGGATATTCAACAAATATTGATCTTGCCATCCATCAAGAGAATTTTTTTCAAAATAACTGTTTTGAACAGAGAGTCAGTGAAATGATGTCACCTGCCCGACAATCTCTGATGCATCTGTGCTTACAGTCGTTGCTGTAGACATCAGAATAACTTTCTTGATATTTAATAAAGGGAAAGCAACTGACCTGGATGGAGCCCTCATCTGTGCACTCTGATCCTACATTTTTTAATTCTTCCTCCTTCCACTTTTTTTCTTAAACTTACCTAAAGACAGCTCTTCGGCAGGAGGCAGCTTTGATGTGCTTTGGATTAGCGACTGTGTATTTTGAAGCAGCGTGGCTATGGAGTTGGTTGGTTGGCCTGTGAAACCTGGAGTGGGACTCTCGCTCCCGTGTGGAATGGGCCCATGGCGGCGGCGTGGCATGGGCTGGGAAGTTCGGAGCGGGACTCTGGTGGTGGCGGCATGCTGTAGCAGCAGAGAAGGAAAGATTGGGCTCTCTTAAGCTTTTTTATTTTAAGTTAATGTGAATGGCACCTATGCATGGCGACACTACACACTTTTCACTGTACTTTATGTTGAATGCACTTGACAATAAAAGGATATTCTAAAAGCTGGCAGGAGTGTTTGCAGACCTCTTTAACCTCTCCTTACTATGGTGCGAGAGTCCCATCTGCTTTTTTTATTCATTCATGGATGTGACTGTCTCTGGCTCGGCCAGCTTTTATTTCCGATCCCTAATTGTCAGTTATGAGGGCAGGTTAAGAGGTAACCACATTGCTGTGGGTTTGGAGTCACATGTAGGCTAGACCAGGTAAGAACGGCAGATTCCTTCCCTGAAGGGCATTAGAGAACCAGTTGGGGTTTTCCCAACAAGTAACTAAAGTTTTGTTATAATTTTTAGATTCTTCCAGTTTTTTTCTGAATATTGAATTTGAATTCCATCTTCTGCCATGGTGATATTTGAACCCAGATCATTAGCTGAGTCTTTGTATTAATAGTCTAGCAATAATACCAATAGGCCACCATCTTCCAAGCTTCAAGAAGATCTGTATCATCCCAGTACCAAAGAAACAACAGGCAACGTGCCTTAATGATTACTGCCCCGTGTCTCAAAAATTCATCATTATGAAGTGCTTCAAGAAGTTGTTAATAGTACATACCAACTCCAGCCTCCAGATTTGGCATGATCCACTACAATTCACCTAGTGTTGCAATACAAGAACAACTATGTCAGGCTCCTATTTATAGACTTTAACTCTGCCTCCAACACCATAGTTCTAACCAAACTCAACTCCAAACTTCGAGACCTAGAAATCTGCTCCCTGCCTGCAACTGAATTCTCAACTTTGTGACTTGCAGACTGCAATTAGTAGGGATAGGCAACCTCCATAATCCTCAACACTGGTGTCTGACAAGGCTGTACACCCAGCCCCTTGCTGTACCCGTTGTACACTCGTGACTGTGTGGCCAAATTCAGCTCGAACTCCACATGCAAGTTTGTTGGTGACACCACTGTAGGGAGGTTGGAGCTCAAAATCAAGGAAGAGTACAGGAAAAATAGACAGTTTAGTGGCATGGTGTCAGGAAAACAATTTCTGTCTGAATGTCAGCAAAACTACGGCAATGGTCAAGGAGGTGGTTGAGAAATTTATGTTCCTAGGAGTCAACAATCCAACGAGGCCTATTCACATCGATGCTACAGTCAATAAAGCAAAACAATGTCTCTACTTCCTCCAGAAGGCTAAAGAAATTTGACTCTTACCAATTTTCATAGATGCACCATAGAAAGATTCCCATCTGGATGCATCACAAGTAGGAATAGCAGTTGCTGTGCCCTCTGTCAACGCTTTCTGCTACCTTTGGGAAGCAGCCAACATAAGCAAAGATCCCACCTGCACCAGTTATACTCTCTTCCTTCGGGCAGAAGTTGCAAAAATTTGAAAATACATACCAAGAGATTCAAGAACAGCTTCTTTCCTACTGTTACCAGACTTTTTAATAAACCTCCTATATTAGAGTTGATCTTTCTTGACACCTCCCCAGTGGCTGTAATATTACGTTCTGCATTCTATCACTCTGATGTACTTATGTAAAGTATGATTTATCTGGAATACAATACAATACTTTTCACTGTATCTTGGTACACATGACAATAATTAATCAAATCGGATCAAATGTCATTTCCCAGTTTCATATTAAATTGTATGTCCAGATTATTGGATAGCTGGAATATTGATAAAGGTTTGAGGTCAGCAAATTTGTGTGACTTGAGTTCCAGTGCTCTTCCTCTGTTCGCTTTGCATTGAATATGTCCTTTAATTATGTATTATTTAAATAAAAATGACAGTTGTTCTTGAGAATGGGGATATTACACCTTGCTGACAATGTTTCTTCATGTTCCACTCTGACTTCTTCGTACGCTTATTAGTGAAAGGGCAAAACTCCCATCAGTTCCTTGTCCTGAGTTGCTGTGAAAATGAACAAGCAAATTGTTAAAAAGAGATTATCTGCAGTGAACCCTGTTTACGAAGATAGTCATAGTAATAGTTGTGTGAAGAATTCTGGAATTCAGGGCATTAAGAAGCACCATATTTTGAGTGCAGCTTTAGATTGTGCAGTCATGGTTGATGAGGCAGTTTCCTCATTTCCTCATTTCCCCTTCTCCCACCTCACCCTAGTTCCAAACTTCCAGCTCAGCACTGTCCCCATGACTTTTCCGGACTTGTCCTACCTGCCAATCTCCTTTTTGCCCGAAATGTCGATTTCGAAGCTCCTTGGATGCTGCCTGAACTGCTGTGCTCTTCCAGTACCACTAATCCAGAATCTCCTTTTCCACCTATCCACTCCACTCTCTCCTCCTTGACCTATCACCTTCATCCCCTCCCCCACTCACCCATTGTACTCTATGCTACTTTCTCCCCACCCCCACCCTCCTCTAGCTTATCTCTCCACACTTCAAGCTCACTGCCTTTATTCCTGATGAAGGGCTTTTGCCCGAAACGTCGATTTCGCTGCTCCTTGGATGCTGCCTGAACTGCTGTGCTTTTCCAGCACCACTAATTCAGAATCCAGTCATGGTTGATGATGTGCAACTGCATGCCAAAAGTTAGGCTTCGTTTAGCTATTTTTTCAGTTTATGAAGTTAGCTACTAGCATTTTCCAGCAGTTGATCTTTTTGTCCAATGGTCCAGAAGCTTTGTACTGACAATTTTTCATTCCTCCTAATTTTCTGTTGCCATTTTTCTGTCCACCGTCAACATTGACTCCTCCAATTCTTGTTTGTTTATCAGGATGTATCTTTTCAGTCCCCATTTGTCTTCTGGCAGCTTTTGTCATTTTTCTCCTGAGACTGGAAAATGTATACGACTGACTTTTTGACCACTGGGAACGTAACAGACAAGACTGTTTGGCCTTGCCTATCATGCACTCTTTATTCAGTAGATTTCACTGGCTATCAATTAAAGAACTTGACAGATCATGTTAACTTTGACTTCATTGAGACTAACTTTGGCAACTAGTAAGAATAGAAAGATTGTGCAGTCTCATTTAGGACCAGCATTTTACTACTTTTTAAAAAAATGCATTGGGACTTGTACATTTCTGGCTAGGCCAGCAATTATTACCTGTCCTTTGTTGCCCTTGAACAGAGTCGACAATGGTTGCATGATTACCATGAGGTTTAGAATGAAATCCAGTTTCACCATTTACTTTGTAGATTCAAGCCCATGTCTGTGGAACACCAGGAATTCTGGATTAATAGGGTAGGGACGTTACCACTATGCCACAGACTACCCCATCTAATGGCAGTACTTTTCATTTGAAGTATTGTTTCAACTATAATATAGAAGGGATGCAGTTGTCTATTTTCACACAACAAGTTCCCACAAACAAACAGTGATAATTTTTTTTTGGTGAGGTTGTTTAAGGATTAATTATTGGCAAACACGTTGGGAGACCTTGCATGTTTTTTCATGCCAGTGCCATGAGAACTTTTGCATCCAATTGAGAGGTCTGACAAGGGCCTTGATTAGTGATTTGTCTCTTAAAATGGTATCACAAACAGTACAGCATTCCTTTAGTACTGCATTACAGTGTCATCCTAAATTTTGTACTCCAGTCTCTCTAATTCAGGATTTGAACCTGCAATCATGAGTCAGAGGTGAGAGCCGTAACACTGAGCCACAGCTAATGCTTTCTATGATTTCAGCCCTGTTATTTCATTATTTTGTTATAAAATGTCAAATTAAAATATTATTGACTGACATGAGACCACCTAGCTCTTTGGTGCTCTTGCAAAGGTCTAGTGGGTTGCTTATGGTAATTGGACTTTGGGATACATTTTTAAAATTTCTTTGACAGCCAGTTCTGTTAAGATTTTGGGATCAATTGACTTAACATTTAGCTCATTCTTATATCTGCCGTGCTCTATGCCTCATCTTCCTGTCCCATCAATCTCTAGTATAAGGAGTGCCAGACAGATCAACCCCAAAGATATCTGCACAGATACAGTCAATGCTACATCTCTGAATAAATGGGGAGAAACTGCTTCCACTTGTAAAAAGATCAAGAACCAGGGGCCCAGGGTTAAAGTGTTCTACAAAAGAGATGAAATTGAAGGGAGAAAAAAAAACTGTCTCACGCAAGTAATTAAAAAATGGAATGCACTCCAGATAAGACAACATACATATTGACCACTTCCTCTGGCAGCTCATTCCATACACGTACCACCCTCTATGTGGAAAAAGTTTCCTCTTTAGGACCCTTTTAAATCTTTTCCCTCTCACCTTAAATCTATGCCCTCTAGCTTTGGACTCCCCTACTCTGGAGAAAAAGACTTTGTCTATTCACCCTATCTATGCCCCTTATGATCTTATAAACTTCTATAAGGTCACCCTTCAGCCATCACTCCAGGAAAAACAGTTTGCGTTTACTCATGTCAACGTAAAGGAGATCATACTGTGAAAAGCAAATAGACTAGCTTGAACGAAATTCATGTAAAGCACTACTTCACCGAGAAGGTCTACCGCTACCTCAACCGTGCTATTTTTACATCTTTCCATGATCTGTTTACATATCTGTTTCGCTTATTTCTGCTGGCTATAACCCCATCGCTGTGATTGCACCTGTTTCTTATTCCTAAGTTCTACTCCTATTGCCTCTCTGAATGGGCCCTCCAAGATAACCTGGCTTAATAGAACTGTGACATTCTTCTTAATCAATAATGTAATTCTTCCACTCCTTTTAATGTCACTCTCTATCATGCATGAAACATCTAAACCACTCAACCAGCGTAGTACCATGTACTGATCCAGGCTCTACGCTCAATTGCCTTATCTATTATTCACATCGCAATGAAATAAACACACTTAAGACTGCTAGTACTGCAGTGTTCATTAACTTGGCCCTGCTTTTCTTCTTCTTTCTTGATTTAGGCCCCCTCTTCTCTTCAAACACTCCACATGCTGATCTACTGCTCTGGTTCCCACTCTACCACCACCAAAGCCACCACGTAGTTTTAAACCCTCCAAGTCTCGTCATTGTTTGAGATCTGGCCTAAAACGGTGGTGTCATCAATGAGCTTACAGATGTTGTTAGGATGAATAGAATGAGTGTATATAGGGAGTATATTAAAGAACTGAGTATGCAGCCTTGCAGTGTGCCACTGTTGAGGATTATCGTGGAGAAGGTGTTGCCCGTTCTCACTGATTTGAACATTTTTCTATATGTATAAACAGCTGCTTTATATTTTCCTGTATTGTCGTCTTACTTTGGTACAAACTGATTTGTAAATGGCCTTGAGAGCTGAACCCATCTACAGCCTGCGACTGTGTGTATTTCTGGGGACTGTCCCTGCTGTGTCATTGTGCCTTCGAGGTCAATATGGATTTGAGTTTTCACGTTACCCACTTCACAACCAGAATGCTTCTAAGTGTCCCATTGTGTACAAACTTTTTAAACTGTATGCTCCAAACCATGGACTAAGTTGTTAATAAACATCAGGAAGATCTGATGGAGGCGTCCCAGTCCCAGCCCCAATCCCAATCCTATACATTCAAGAACTCTCATAAACCTGCCAGCCCAAAATAAAACTGTTCATGACTAATCTTGTCACTTAGTAAATTTTGTACCATGTTACTGTCCCTATTATTCCATGAACTGTTAGTTTTGCACTCAAGCCTGTTGTGAGGCATTGTGTCAGAGTGTCGTCCTGTCTCCCCCTCAGTCGAAGCAAAATGCTCAGACACAGAATAGTTCTATCTCCTTCATCTTTATTCCAGGCCCTGGAGGGAGAGAAAATGATAGCCCATGTGCACTGAGACATGAGTTATCCGTCTTCTCTGGAAGAGTAGTTTCATAATGAATTTTATAGTCACTTTATAGGGAGGAGCATCCAGATAAGGCAACATACATATTGATTGGGCAGGAATGCAGATGCTGGAGATCAGAGTCTAGATTAGTGGTGCTGGAAAAGCACAGCATCGCAGAAAATTGACGTTTCGGGCAAAAGCCCTTCATCAGGAAACATATTGATTGGGTGACTGTTACAATCAATGAGTGTCTGTGGCAAAGATTAAGCCATCTGGTGTTGCATGATAAATGTTCTTAACCTTAACTGGCTTCACATTATGAATACTTTTCATCTTGTTAAACTGACCTTACAAACTGAATGCTTCTAATGTTGTTAAATGGCTCTACATAATGAATGCTTTTTCACCTTGTTAACCCATTACCCTTGCCTCCAGCACCCCATTGTTAACTGCAAGTTCTTATCAGATCGGAGTCATACTCAGCTGAAACTTTTCTTTCACAAAACTCAAAACATAACTCTTTCCCTACCTGCTCATACATAATTCACATTCTCAAGAGAGTAGATTAAAATTTCCAAGTAAATTAACTGTAGCAAATATGATGTCACCAACAGTTGTTACACTTATGGGAGGCATAATGCTGTTGAAGTGGTTTGAGGATGAGAAATAAAAGATTTGAGAACTTGACTGAACATTTATGACATCCAAGAAATACTGATCAAACATTATACTAAGGAAAGTAATTAAACTGGTCAAGCATGAGGACACCATTGTAAAGCCATGTAGAGCCAGATCAGACTCTGCCTTGAATGTAATACTTTTGTGTCTTAGTGATTTGAGTAACATTTAAATTCCTGGAAGTAATGCAGTTGAGAGCAACCAAACTGGTCCCTGAAGTTTACATAAATGGTCACTTTCCAACCTGAAAAGGGTGAATGAGAAAGTTAGTCAGTGATTTGTTGCAAATTGTGATGATTGGAGGGGCACATGCACAAACTGGTAAACTGCAAGTTCAAGCCTGACAGAAAAATTCGCTGCATGCAAAAACATCTGGAATGACCGTTTTGTAGAATAGCAGAGCTATGTTTGGTGTTCACTGGCCGGCTATTAGACTTAAGGTATCACAGTTGAGTTTTATCCTGTCCATCCCACTGCAATTTCCACTGAATTAAAATCTAACAGGACTAGACAGGGCAGATAAGGGGAGGCTGTTCCTTATGGTGGAAAAGTCCAGAACTGAGGGTCACAGTCTTAAGAATATGGGGTAAGTCATTTAGAACTGTAATGAGAAATTTCTTCACTCAGAGAGCATTGGGCCTGGGAATTTGCTACCACACAAAGCAGTCGAGGCCAAAACATTGTATGGGGCTAAAAGAATCAAATGATATGGGGTGAAGTTGAAACAGGCTATTGAGTTGGATGGAGAAAGTGAGGACTGCAGATGCTGGAGATCAGAGCTGAAAATGTGTTGCTGGAAAAGCGCAGCAGGTCAGGCAGCATCCAAGGAACAGAAGAATCGACGTTTCAGGCATAAGCCCTTCTTCAGGAATGGTCGATTCTCCTGCTCCTTGGATGCTGTTTGATTTGCTGAGCTTTTCCAGCAACACATTTTCAGCTATTGATTTGGATGATCAGCCATGATCATAATAAATGGTGAAGCATGCTCAAAGGGCTGAATGGCCTACTCCTGTTCTTGTTTTCTATATTTCTATTAATTGACCAATGCGTGGTTCCTGGCATGTAAAACTAGGAAAGTATTCTACCTTTGCCTACCAGTTACAGAAGGTGCAGTTCTCAAGGTATCGTCATATCCTAGATTGATACTTGTAGTTGTGAACAGCACAAGTTCAGATACATCAACCTGCTAGCTCAATGTTGTCTCTGTTCTTTTTTTCAAGTGATGAAGATTACAAACTGTCTTTTTACTATGACTGTATGAGTCAGTATTTTGTGATCCTTACTGTGTAGTGAACTAGGTGGGAGTTAGAGGGCAGTCAAAGAATTCAACTCCATTTAAACTAGGGGATGACGTTTTCAGTTTCATTGTTTTATGTTTGGTCCTTTTTATTAAGTTTATATCTGTTTTTCCCTCCTTTCATCACATGATATAATTTCCCTGGCGGAGCAAGTAGACAGGATGACAGTGTCACATTGTCCAGCTGGCTTGTACCAAAATTTGTCTTACTGTGTGTGTGGTTGGGAGTGTCTGATGTAACTTTACAGATTGAGAGATTGCAAGCCACCACAGTATTGGATCTACAGTACATTTGTACCACTTGGTCATTGATACACTGGCTGAAACTGTATTATTTTAAAATTCTTTTATACGGGGAAGAAGTGAGAATTGGATGTGAAAGGTTTGTATGTTGTATCATTTGATTTTAATAAGGACCAAATTTTCTTTCTGGTCTTATGGTGATTGATAAGATGCTGCATGTATTTAATACTAATTAGTAGAATCAACATTAACTAGCCACAAAAAGACATGACCCACTCTCACTAGTATCCTTACATACAGATGAGGAAGGACACCACTTTGACTAGAATAACATATCCATTCTGGGACAAGCCAAATAGAGGCACGCATGAGAATTCCTAGAAGCATGGTACTCCAACTGGAACTCTATCAACAAACACATTGACTTGGATCCCATTTACCACTCCCTGAGAAAAAGAACAGGAAATGACATCACCAACCCAAGTAATCCTAAACACAGAAATAGAAAGCGGGCCACACCACCAGTGCTTCATCTGGAGGCTCACTGATGATGTTACCTAGTATGGTGATGAAAAGTCTGAAAATGACCCTTCCAGCTCAGCGAGCAAACCTACATCCAGTTAGTAGAATTGGCCAGTTGGACTCAACACTGGATTTAGAGTGGAGCAAGGAGCCTTGCCTTGGCAAATATAAAATTTATCAGTGTACATACTATTTCTACTGCTGTCCAGCTAAATCGAACGCCATTTAAATTCCCCATAAACGTAAGAGAATTATTTCAATATCAGCAATTTATCCCCTATTATACAAACAGACTTTGCTCCTGAGCACGATGTCCAGAATTTAAGATCATGTTTGATACATAATAAGAACATCAGAAATAGGAGCAGCAGTAGGCTATCTGACTTGTTGAGCCTGCTCTGATACAACAAGATCATGGCTGATCCTTTCGTAGACTCAACTTCACTTATCTGCCTGCTCACTGTAACCCGTAATTCCTTTACTTTCAAAAATCAATTTTTGCTTTAGAAATATTCAATGAGGCAGCCTCAATTGCTTCACTGGGCAGGGAATTCCACATATTCACACCCCTTTGGGCGAAGAAGTTCCTCCTCAACTCAGTCCTGAATCTACTCCCCCTTATTTTGAGGCTATTTCTCTCTCCCCCCCCCCCCCCCCCCCCCCCCCATTCTAGTTTCACCTATCGGTGAAAGCAGCCTCCCTGAATTTATCCTATCTATTCCCTTTATACTTGGATGTGTTTCTATTAGGTTCTCCCTCATTCTTCTAAATTCCAACGAGTACAGTCCCAGTGTATCCAACCTCACTACATAAGACAACCTACTGAATTCTGGAATCAACCTCTTGAACCTCCTGTGCACCCATTCTGCTGCCAGTACCTCCTTTCTCAAGTAAGGAAATCAGAATTGTGCACAGTATGGAGAGAGATAGGTGCGCACAACAAGGAAGTTTTTACAATTGGGGGAAGGGAAATTACGATGCTGCAAGACAGGATTTGAGGAGCATACGTTGGGAGCATAGGCTGTCAGGGAAGGATGTGGTGGAAATGTGGGACTTTTTCAAGGAGCAGATACGACGTGTCCTTGATATGTATGTACCGATCAGGCAGGAAAGAAATGGTCGTGTGAGGGAGCCTTGGTTGACGAGGGAGGTTGAATGTCTAGTAAAGAGGAAGAAGGAGGCTTACATAAGGTTGAGGAAACAAGGTTCAGACAGAGCAGTGGAGGGATACAGGATAGCCAGAAGGGACCTGAAGAAAGGGATTAGGAGAGCTAAGAGAGGGCATGAAAAATCCTTGGCGGATAGGATCAAGGATAACCCCAAGGCATTCTATGCGTATGTGAGAAACCTGAAAATGACGAGAACGAGGGTAGGTCCGATCAAGGACAGTGGTGGGAGACTGTGTATTGAGTCGGAAGAGATAGGAGAGGTCTTGAACAAGTACTTCTCCTCAGTATTTACGAACGAGAGGGACCGTATTGTTGAAGAGGAGAGTGTGAAACGGACTGATAAGCTAGAAGAGATACCTGTTAGGAAGGAAGATGTGTTGGACATTTTGAACAACTTGAGGATAGACAAGTCCCCCGGGCCTGACGGGATATATCCTAGGATTATGTGGGAAGCAAGAGAGGAAATTGCAGTACCGTTGGCAATGATCTTCTCGTCTTCACTGTCAACAGGGGTGGTACCAGGGGACTGGAGAGTAGCGAATGTTGTGCCCCTGTTCAAAAAAGGGAATAGGGATAACCCTGGGAATTACAGGCCAGTTAGTCTTACTTCTGTGGTAGGCAAAGTAATGGAAAGGGTACTGAGGGATAGGATTTACGAGTATCTGGAAAGACACTGCTTGATTAGGGACAGCCAGCACGGATTTGTGAAGGGTAGGTCTTGCCTTACAAGTCTTATTGAATTCTTCGAGGAGGTGACCAAGCATGTGGATGAGGGTAGAGCAGTGGATGTAGTGTACATGGATTTTAGTAAGGCATTTGATAAGGTTCCCCATGGTAGGCTTATGCGGAAAGTCAGGAGGCATGGGATAGAGGGAAATTTGGCCAATTGGATAGAAAACTGGCTAACCGGTCGAAGTCAGAGAGTGGTGGTAGATGGTAAATATTCAGCATGGAGTCCAGTTACAAGTGGAGTTCCGCAGGGATCAGTTCTGGGTCCTCTGCTGTTTGTAATTTTTATTAATGACTTAGAGGAGGGAGTCGAAGGGTGGGTCAGTAAATTTGCAGATGATACAAAGATAGGTGGAGTTGTGGACAGTGAGGAGGGCTGTTGTCGGCTGCAGAGGGACTTAGATATGATGCAGAGCTGGGCTGAGGAGTGGCAGATGGAGTTCAACCCTGCCAAGTGTGAGGTTGTCCATTTTGGAAGAACAAATAAGAATGCGGAATACAGGGTTAATGGTAGGGTTCTTGGTCAGGTGGAGGAACAGAGGGATCTTGGGGTCTATGTACATAGATCTTTGAAGGTTGCCACTCAGGTGGATAGAGTTTGTAAGAAGGCCTATGGAGTATTATCGTTCATTAGCAGAGGGATTGAATTCAAGAGTCGTGAGGTGATGTTGCAGCTGTACAGGACTTTGGTTAGGCCACATTTGGAGTACTGTGTGCAGTTCTGATCGCCTCACTTTAGGAAAGATGTGGAAGCTTTGGAGAGGGTGCAGAGAAGATTTACCAGGATGTTGCCTGGAATGGAGAGTAGGTCGTACGAGGATAGGTTGAGAGTTCTCGGCCTTTTCTCGTTGGAACGGCGAAGGATGAGGGGTGACTTGATAGAGGTTTATAAGATGATCAGAGGAATAGATAGAGTAGACAGTCAGAAACTTTTTCCCCGGGTACAACAGAGTGTTACAAGGGGACATAAATTTAAGGTGAAGGGTGGAAGGTATAGGGGAGATGTCAGGGGTGGGTTCTTTACCCAGAGAGTGGTGGGGGCATGGAATGCGCTGCCCGAGGGAGTGGTAGAGTCAGATTCATTGGCGGCCTTTAAGTGGCATTTGGATAGGTACATGGATGGGTGCTTAATCTAGGATAGAAGTGCGGCACAACATCGTGGGCCGAAGGGCCTGTTCTGTGCTGTATTGTTCTATGTTCTATGTTCTATGTTCTACTCCACTTGTGGTCTCACTGGCATCCTATATAACCTCCCTATCCAGGTTGAGGACATTTGTGAAAGTGCTTAGCTGGGAAAGGTGGTTATTCTTATTTACAACAAATGATGTGAGTTATGTCAAAACCTCTCCTCTCACCAGTTTCTGATAGCTATTTGATAAGGTTTGGCAAGAATGAAGGCTGGTTCACTGTTGGGGATACCATAAAGGGGGGGTTCGTTTTGGTCTCCTTTTATTGAAAAGATTGATGTTATTGTGTTTCAAGCAGTTCAGAGAACATTTTATTGAGATGATCCGGGGGTAAAGGGCTTATGAAGAAACAGGAGCAAGTTGGATCATTACCCATTGAAGTTGAAGAGATTTGAGAGGTGATCTCTGTGAAACATTAAAATTCTGATGGGACTTGATAGGGTGGAAATCAGGAGGATGTTTCCTTTTGTATGGTAAATTAGATCTAGGGGATGCAGTTTGAGGACGTCTTTTAAAATAGAGATGAGAATGATTGATTATTTTCTGTATAATGCCATGGACGAGCGGGTTGAAGGCTCTGGGGCGGTGAGTGGGTGGAGATCGAGGCGAGTCAGAAAAGTGGATTATGGTCTCAATCCCAATCAGCCACGCTCTTCTTGGAGGAGTCTTGAAGAACCTTCTCCCAAGTCCTTTTTCCCTTTTAATTAAAAGGTAATAAATTAAAACAAATATTTTATATTCTATAGCCCTTTTCTCCTTGGTTCTGCATTTCTAGTCAGTCATTCTGAACTGTCCAGAAAATCCAAGTGTGTTTACGTATTTATCCAATATCTTAGCTTACTCCTTCTGGATAGAAGTCTGGGAAGAAGGAGAAACTTGCTGGCGAATGATGTCCAAGTGAAATTTTGCTGGAAGTACAGTACCAGGTGAGAGTGTCTCTGGGATTTATTTATGGAACCCATAGTTATATTTTTGTTTGCATGAATGACTGGAATTCAGATTATTCTTACAAACTGGTTAGAATCATGGCTACCACCAAAGTGGTAAACTGTTCCAGTCTGGCAAGGAAGCCAATTAACTGCAAAATCAATCTGTTTGTTAATCAGTACCAAAGCAAACTTAACACTAATAAGGGTAAGATATTACAGGCAAAAGGCCAAGTAAAAACATACTTTTTAGATGTCAACACAGCTAGTTATGAAGTTGTATGAGTGGTAGATATTGGTACTTTACATCCACAATTGCCTGAAACTATGGTTAATTTGGCATCATGACTCTATACTGAAAGTGTGTCGCTAGAAAAGCGCAGCAGGTCAGGCAGCATCCAAAGAGCAGGAGAATCGACATTTTGGGCATGAACCCTTCTTCAGAAAACGTCGATTCTCCTGCTCTTTGGATGCTGCCTGACCTGCTGCGCTTTTTCAGCAACACGTTTTCAGCTCTGATCTCCAGCATCTGCAGTCCTCACTTTCTCCACCGTGACTCTGTAGTTCAGTATATTGATATAAATGTCAAGTTGTACAATCATGTGCAAAAGTTGTTACCTTTTTGTAAGATTGGTCCTTGAACTACAAGGCTGCTGCTTAATAATAGAGAACAGAATTATGATGTCCAATGTGTCTTTTGGGGTGGAAAAGGGAAAGCAATGATCTGCTAGTCTATTATTGTTGGATTAGCAATCCAGAAACCAAGTTTAATATTCTTGGAGTCTTAAGTTCAAATCCCACCTTAGCACATGGTGAGATTTGAATTCAATAAATGTTTAATATTAAATCTTGCAGTCCCTACAGTGTGAAAACAGGCTCTTTGGCCCAACATGTCCACCCTGACACTCCAAAGAAAATATCACCCAAACCCATTCCCCGTTATCCTACATTTAGTCCTGAATAATGCACCTAACCGACACATCCCTGAACACTCTGGGCAATTTAGCATGGCCAGTTCACCTAACATTTGGATTGTGGGAGGAAACCCATGCAGACTCGGGGGAGAATGTGCAAACTCCACATGGACAGTCGCCTGAGGTTGGAATCGAACTCTGATCCCAGGCACTGTGAGGCAGCAGTGCTAACCACTGAGTCACTATGCAGCCTTAAATGATTGTTGTAAAACCCATTTGGTTAACTAATATTCTTTAGCAAAGACTAAGTGATGAATTCCAAGTCTGGGTTTGAATCCTACCACCATATGACTCCAAATCCACAGTGATGTGGTTGAGTTGGGATCCGCAGTAAATGCTGGCTGAGCCAGTGACTCCCACACTCTGCAAATGAACTTTTAAAAATTTGCATACTGAATAAAAGCTGGATTTAAAAAGTCTAATGGTGACAGTTATCACGGTAGTGTTTAGCCTAACTAAAAGCTGGCTTTTTGTAAATCCATGATTGTCTGTACTCTTTTTTTGATTTCCCTTAAGTTACAGTAGACAACTTTTAGTGTTGTGCTTTCTCCTAGCACCATGGGGTTCACAGCATGGAAACAGACCCTTCAGTCCAACATGCCTGTGCCAACCAGATACCCTAAACCAATCTAGTCCCATTTGCCTGTCTTTTAAATGTTGTAATTGTAGTACCTCTCCTCCGCCACCTCTGGCAGCTCATTCCATATATGCACCACCCTCTGTGTGAAAACATTGCCCTAAGGTCCCTTTTAAATCTTTCCCCTTTCACCTTAAACCTATGTTCTTTAGGTTTGGACTCTCGTACCCTGGGAAAAACATACTTTTGTTTAAGTTGAGACTTATTGCTAATAGTTACCTTCTTACTTCATTCATTCTTTTTTATTTTTGGTTCGTAGTGTCATATCTTAAACATCACTTCTTGATCTACCCTGCCCTTTTGAACATTATTGTTGAGCGTGTGGCACTGGAAAAGCACAGCAGGTCAGGTAGCATCTGAGGAGCAGGAGAAACGTCACTTCTCCTGCTCCTCGGATGCTGCCTGACCTGTTATGTTTTTCCAGCACCACACTTGACTCTGATCTCTAGCATCTGCAGTCCTCCGTTTCTCCTTTCGAACATTATGTAAGTTTTACTGAGTCACAGGAATTGTTACAACACAGTAGGGGGCAATTCGGCCAATCACACCTCCACCGGCTCTATTAACTAGTACCAAATATATCACATTCCTTCATGTTGCTGGGTCAAAATCCTGGGATTCCCTCCCTAATGGCATTATGGATCAACCTACAGTATGTGGATGCAGCAGTTCAAAAAGACAGCTCACCACCACCTTCTCAAGGTCAACTAGAGATTGACAGTAAATGCTCCCAGCCATTGATGCCAACATTGCGCAGGTGAATTAAAAACAAATCGCCTGCCTTTTCTCCATATATGTACATTCCATTTCTATCCACATATTCATATAATACTCCTCTTGAATGTCGCAATTTACCAACAATTCCAGGTGATACATTCCATGTTCTAACTAATCGCTGCGTGACAAAGATTTCTCTCATGTCACCGTTGCTTTATTTGCACATCACTTTAAATCAATGCTGTCTGTTATTCTTTTTCCTTTTCATGGGTGGGAACAGCTTCTTCCTATCTACGCTGTCTGCTTGCTCATGTTTCTGAAAACCTCTCCACTTTCTTCTCTCCAAGGAGAACAGTCTCACTTCTTCAATCTATCCTTATTATTGAAGTTTCTTATCTCTGCAACTGATCTTGTAAATTGATTCTGTACTCTGTCCAGTTCTGGATGCCACATTGTAGGAAAAATACAAATACATTGGATACAGTGATCCAGCTGAGCTTAAACAAGGATCTTGCACAAGTTCAACATCACCGTCTCACTCTTTTATTCTGTGCATCTATTAATAAAACCAAGCACTCGATATGCTTTATTTACTGTTTTCTCTACTTGTCCTGCCACCTTCAGTGATCAGTGCACATATACACCCAAGTCCATCTGCCCCCTACTTAAGGATCTTATCCCTAGTTTATGTCTCTTTCAATGCTCTTCGACCAAAGTGCATCACCTCTCGCTTCTCAACACTGAACCTCATCTTCTACCTATGTGCTCATTCCACCAAATTTTCAAAGTTCTTTTGGGACTCCATGCTGTTGTCCTCGCAGTTTACAGTTTTTCCAAGTTTAATGTCATCTTCAAAATTTGAAATTATCCCATGTACATCAAGATGTACATCATTAATATCTATCAGAAAAAGCAAGGTTCCCAATACTGTACTGACACCTGGGAAGCTCCACAACAAACTTTCCTCCAATCCAAATAAATCCATTGACCATTACTGTTTCCAAGCATTTTAAGCCCATTTTGTATCCCTGTTGCTACTTTTCATTTTACAGTAACCTACAACTTTTTCCTCATATCTGCTGTTTGGCACTCCATCAGACGCTTTTTGGAAATCATTATATGCCTCATCAACAGTGGTACCTCCTTCAACCATTTCTGTTACCTTTTCAAACCTCTCCAAGTTAGTTAAACACACTTTTGCCTTTAAAAATCTGTGCTGGAACTTCATAATCAACGAAGCTAAACTAACTGGTTTGTAATTTATGGGATTATTCTTGCAGTCTTTCTTGAACAAGATTGTAACACTTGAAATTTTTCTGGCACCTCACCCTGTGTCCACGAGGCATGAAAACTTGTGACTGGTACACTAGCAATTTTACCCTCTATTTGAGATCCTTGGATGTACCTCAGCTAGCCCCGGTGTGTTATCAACTTTTAGGTGTCAGCAGTTTGTCAAAGACCTTTCCCTTAATACATTTTTAACCATCTGAATTGACAGTTTTCTCCTCTGCCATTATGGTATGAGCAGCATCCGCTTTTATAAAAACACATGCAAAGTATTCACTTTAACACCTCAGCCATGCCCTTGCTTCCAAGAGACCTTTTTGTGGTCTCTGATCAACTCTACCATTTGCTTACTGTTTCTCTGCCTGTAGAAGACTTGGAGATTTCCCTTTGTGTTAGCTACTAGTCTTTTCTCTTGGTTCCTGTTTAAGGTTATGGGAACTAAGAGTAGCCCATTCAGCCCCTCAAGCCTGTTCTTCCATTCATTGAGATCATGGATATTTAGTGGCCTGACTCCATATACTTGCCTTTGGATTTAATATTTTCACCCAACAAAAATTTATTTACCTAAGATTTAAAATTAACAACTGACCCTGTATTCACTGCCGCTTGTGGAAGAGTTTGCCAAACATTTTACCACCCTTTGTGTGTAGAAATGCTTCTTAATATCTCTCCTGACAGTCTAGTCCTAATTCTTAGACTATGGGCCCCAGTTCTAGAATCCCCAACTAGTGGAAACAGTTTATCTTTTTATCTTGTTTATTTCTGTTAATATCTTGAGAACTTTGATCCGAAGCTTCGCTCTTAACCTTCTAAATTCTAGAAAGCGCAAGCCTAATTTGTTCAATCCCTTCTCATAGCTTGACTGCTGAAGTCCACGTATCATTCTTGTAAACTTTTGTTGTATTCCCTCTAAGACCAATACATCCTTCCGAGGTGTGGTGCTCAGATCTGCTGACAGCTGAACTGTTGTACTCTGGATGTAAAGGCCAGTATTCTATTAGCTTTCTTAATTATTTTTTGCACTACTTTGTGGCATTTTAAAGATCTATGCGCTTGAACCCCCAAGTGTCTTTGGAAATCCATTGTATTTAACTTGCTGAAATCTAGACAATATCCTGATCTGTCCTTTTACAGTCCAAAATGGATAATCTTTCCCTTGCTTACAACTCCATCTGCCACCTATTCACTTTGTCTATCAATGTGGAACCATAGAAATGATATAGCACACGAAGGGCCATTTGGCCGTATTGTCCATGCTGACCCAAAGGAACTCTTATGCCCTTTCTAATCCCATCTTCCTGCACACAGCCTATCGCTTGCATTTTACAGCACCTAAAGTGCAGATTTGGGTACTTGGTAAGAGTTTAGCGTCTCTGCCTTCACCACCAACCTGGGCAGCATATTCTAGTCATTCCCTATCCTTTTGCGTAAAAACATTTTTCCTCACACTATCTCTAAACCGGCTATTTAGCTTGAATCTGTGGCCCCTGGTTTTTGAACTCTCTGCCAAGGGAAACCTATTCCTTCTGTCTACTTTAGCTCTACCCCTCACAATTTTGCATACCACAGTCATTCCACCCCCTCCTCAACCTTGTCTGTTCCAAGAAAAACACCTCCAACTTCCCAAATCTCTCCTTGTAGCTGCAATTCTCCTGCCCTGGCAATGTTCCAGTAAATCCTTCCTGCACTCTCTCTGTAACTAACTGTAATGTGGTGATCAGAACTGCACAAAATACTCCTGTTGTGGCCTCAGCAGTGCCTTGTGCAGTTTCACAGTTATATCCGTATTTTTGTGTACTCTACCTGTGCCAGTGAAGGAAAGCATTCCATGTCCGTTCTTTATAACCTTATCTACCTATACATCTACCTTTTAGATACTATGCACTTGCATGCCAAGACCGTTCATTTCATTTACCCCCTCATTATATTCCCCTTTTGTGTATTCCCTTTTTGATCTACTGAAATGCATTACCTCACACTTATCAGAGTTGAACTCCATCTGCCAATTTCCTATTTACTCCTCCAACCCATCTGTATTGATTTGGAACTTACAACTAATCTCTGTGGCCAAGTAATTTTTCAAAATGCTTTCCATCAAGTCAACATGGATTTAGTAAAGGGAGGTCATGCCTGACAAACCTGTTGGAATTTTTTGAAGAGGTAACGGTGGGCGGCACGGTGGCACAGTGGTTAGCACTGCTGCCTCACAGCGCCTGAGACCCGGGTTCAATTCCCGCCTCAGGCGACTGACTGTGTGGAGTTTGCACGTTCTCCCCGTGTCTGCATGGGTTTCCTCCGGGTGCTCTGGTTTCCTCCCACAGTCCAAAGATGTGCAGGCCAGGTGAATTGGCCATGCTAAATTGCCCATAGTGTTAGGTAAGGGGTAAATGTAGATGTAGGGGTATGGGTGGGTTACGCTTCGGCGGGGCGGTGTGGACTTGTTGGGCCGAAGGGCCTGTTTCCACACTGTAAGTAATCTTAAAAAAAAATCTAAAAAAGTAGGTTAGACCAGGGAAACCCAGTGGATGTGGTCTATCCAGACTTTCAAAAGGCCTTTGATAAGGTGCCACACGGGAGGCTGCTGAGCAAGGTGAGGGCCCATGGTGTTCGAGGTGAGCTGCTGGGATGGATTGAGGATTGGCTGTCTGACAGAAGGCAGAGAGTTGGGATAAAAGGTTCTTTTTCAGAATGGCAGCCGGTGACAAGCGGTGTCCCGCAGGGTTCGGTGCTGGGGCCACAGCTGTTCGCATTATATATTAATGATTTGGATGAGGGAACCGGGGGCATTCTAGCGAAGTTTGCCGATGATACGAGGTTAGGTGGACAGGCAGGTAGTACTGAGGAAGTGTTGGAGGCTACAGAAAGATCTAGACAGGTTGGGAGAGTGGTCCAGGAAATGGCTGATGGAATTTAACGTGAGCAAGTGCGAGGTCTTGCACTTTGGCAAAAAGAATAAAAGCATGGACTACTTTCTAAATGGTGAGAAACTTAATAAAGCCAAAGCACAAAGGGATCTGGGAGTGCTAGTCGAGGATTCTCTAAAGGTAAACATGCAGGTTGAGTCCATGATTAAGAAAGCGAATGCAATGTTGTCTCTTATCTCAAGAGGGTTGGAATATAAAAGCAGAGATGTACTACTAAGACTTTATAAAGCTCTGGTTAGGCCCCATTTGGAGTACTGTGTCCAGTTTTGGTCCCCACACCTCAGGAAGGACATACTGGCACTGGAACGTGTCCAGCGGAGATTCACACGGATGATCCCTGGAATGACAGGTCTAGCATATGAGGAACGGCTGAGGATACTGGGATTGTATTCGTTGTAGTTTAGAAGATTAAGGGGAGACTTAATAGAGACGTACAAAATAATACATGGCTTGGAAAAGGTGGATGCTAGGAAATTGTTTCCGTTAGACGAGGAGACTAGGACCCGTGGACACAGCCTTAGAATTAGAGGGGGTCATTTCAGAACAGAAATGCAGAGACATTTCTTCAGCCAGAGAGTGGTGGGCCTGTGGAATTCATTGCCACGGAGTGCAGTGGAAGCCGGGACGCTAAATGTCTTCAAGGCCGAGATTGATAGGTTCTTGTTGTCTAGAGGAATTAAGGGCTACGGGGAGAACGCTGGTAAGTGGAGCTGAAATGCGCATCAGCCATGATTGAATGGCGGAGTGGACTCGATGGGCCGAATGGCCTTACTTCTACTCCTATGTCTTATGGTCTCCACTGTCATTGAGAATATCCCCACTTTCAGTCTTTAGTAGGGTTGTTCTGCTTTAACACGATAATCTTGTGCTGTGGAAGATCGCTAATAGAAAATTACTATACCTGTTCAGTAAAAGGTTTGCCCACAATTCGTCAATCATGTTATAGCCAATTCGCGCAGACAAAATCTGTATTATAGCAGAACAACCTTTAAGTGAAATATCAGGGATTGATATTGGGGCATGCATACTTTGGATCTATATCAGTGATTTAGATATGGAGACAAATGTATGGATAGCTACAGCCAAGATCAGCAGAGATAGAAAATCTGCAAAGAGATATAACAACTTAAGGGAATGGACAAAAATTTGAGAGGAATATAATGTAGGAAACATGAACATGTTTGCTTTGGCAGGAAGATAGAAAAGCAGTATGCGATTTTAAATGTAGAGAAATTTCAGAACCATAGTATGGGAGGGCATAAGTGTTCTACTATGTGAATCACAGTTGGTGGTTACAGCAAGTGATTAGAAAAGCAAGTGAAGTGTTCACATTTATTTCAAGGGAATTTTAATACAAGGGCAGGAACATATGATTACAGCTGAAGTGAACTTGGTGAATCCACATCAGGAGTACTGTAAACAATTCTGGTGTCCCTATTTTGAAAATAAATGTAAATGTATGGCAGACAATGCGCTCAACTTATTCCTGGGATGAAGGGTAATCACAAGAAATATTGAACAGGTTAGGGCAGTACCCATTGGAGATCAGAAAAATGAGAGGTCATCATAGATAGATTAGATCTTGAAATGAACAGTGGTTTCTGAGGTGATTTGGCTTTTGTGAGAAAGATGGAACTGGGGGACATAGTTTAAGACGTCTCACTTTCAACACTCCAATTAGACTAATTATTTTAGACAATAAGACGTATTAGCAAAAGTAGGCCACTGAACCTGTTCTGCCGTTCAGTGAGATAGTGGCTGATCTGGTAACCCTTAACTCCACTTTCCTGCTTTTCTAGATATCCCTCAATTCCCTAACTGATTAAAAATCTTGTCAGTCTTAGCCTTGAATATACTTAATGACTCAGCCTTGACAGTTTTCTATGGTAAAGAATTCCACAGAATTCCTTTTGGTTAGTTGAATTGGTTGGACAGCTGGTTTCTGATGCAGGTGATACCAACAAGTGGGTTTCAATTCCCGACCCATTGGAGGTTACTATGAAGATTCCAACTATTGCGACTTTATCTTTTCTAAGGACCCTGTGTTCTCTTTGGCTTCTCTCTTCCTTTTTATCTATTTAAAGAAGTTTTTGCTGGCTGTCTGAAATTTTGTGCAAGTTTACCTTCAAAGTTTATTTCTCCCCCTCTTTAGAATTCTTTTGGTTGTCGTTTGTTGGTTTACAAAACTTTCCCAATTCTCCTTACAATTTTGCAAAGATTAGTTGAATGTTTTTTCTTTCAGTTTGATGGTGTCCTTAATTCCTCATCTGGCAGTAGAGAACTGAATAGAAACATTTTGTTAAAGCTTGACATTTTTGCATGAATCAGGACATTTTTGCAAGAATACTAATTAAGGTAGATTACCAACATACCTGTATACAGCATGAGAGGAGAGTGCTGATTTAATGAAAAGTGTGCCCACACTGTGCCTGTTTCAACTCAGCAAGATAGCTGACAGTCATTCACTGGTTCATTGGTTAGGGCAAGCCCTAAGCTTCAGACTCTACTATACCTTTCTATTTTTCTAATAACTTGTTCAGAGATTTTATGACACACATCTGGATCAGGTGGGACTTGAACATGGGCTCTCCTGGCTCAGGTAAGGATGGTACCCTGTGCCAGGATGGTACCCCTCTCCAGAGGTAGAGATGCCACCACCGCACCAGAAGAGCCTCCAATTTACAATTTAAATTAAATGTGCTGTGGTTATCAATTAGCATTAATGGGTGTATGCTCCAGGGCTATGCTTCAAGCAATCGGAGTCCACCAGCCAACTAATGAGCCTTCTCCTATTTTTAATGCAGTATACATATTGAGTTTTGCCTTTGAGTGGTATTCCTCAGAAATGTCCTGATCAGTGCGAGGTGAAAGCTACAACAGTGACAATTTTCTGCAGTGCGCAAATTCTTTTTCCTGAGGGCTGTTAGTCTATGGAATTTGCTTCCACAAAAACAATCGATGTTGTTTCATTGAATTTATTTCAAACTGAATTATGTAGATTTTTGATGAACTAAAGGGAGCCCAGGGTTATGGAGGGTGGGGGTGAGGGCGCGGGGTACGCGCAGAAGGTGCAATAGGAAAGTGGAGTTGCGACCACAACCAGATTCAACATGATCTATATGGGCCTGAAGGATCACACAGCCTGCTTTCTAATTCCTGTATTTCTTAACTGCATTATCAAGACAAGTCACTATTTTAAAGACTTCTATTCCTGCAATCCCATTTCTCCCAGTCTTTTTTTTCCCCAAAAGAAAAGGGTCAAATGTGTTTATTCTTTTATTGATTAACATAACTAGGCGCTCCAAGTCTACTGCAAGTCCAGTATTGATGAGCAGGTGTTGCCATAGCTTTGTTAGATTCTTGGATTGTGTTTAGCAACTTTTAAACACATGGAGAGATTAGATTAGATTACTTAGTGTGGAAACAGGCCCTTCGGCCCAACAAGTCCACACCGCCCCGCCGAAGCGCAACCATACCCCTACATCTACCCCTTACCTAATACTATGGGCAATTTAGCATGGCCTGAGGCGGGAATTGAACCCGGGTCTCTGGCGCTGTGAGACAGCAGTGCTAACCACTGTGCCACCGTGCCGCCCACATTTTTGCAACGTATGTGGTGGAAAATGAGAAGAAATGAGGGAATGAGAAGAAGGAAAATCTTAGTGGAACCTTTGTCTAACCTTCTTAGTGCTGCAATTCTAATAAGCTAATTGGTCCTATTTATCTATGCTGATGTTCATTTACCACAAGAACATATCTCCACCCCTTTCTCACAATATTAGCAGAAATTTCAATTCCTTCGTTCCATTGTGTTTATTTACATTTTCCTTAAATACATCTACGTTAGTTGCATCAATTTTTCCACGTTAGTGAATGGTGTGTCCAATTGCCCAGATTAAAGAGCAATTGTTAACTTCCATTTCCAAAACCATAGTTTTTTCTTAAACAAAACGTTCGTTTGAAATAACTTCAAATTGACTATTTCAGGAAGTGTAATGGAATTCAAGTTTTCTTCATAAAGTATATTCCATTCTGAGATGCCTCAATACGATTTTTAACGCTGATGTTTACAACCTGCTTTGAGTAATTGTGCAGTCTTGAAAGGTTCTACACAGTTTTCACTCCCTCTGTTTACTGTGACAGAAGACCTTAGATGGTAGCCATTCTTTTGTGCATCAGTGTGGTTGCTGCCTAAAGTGGAGATGTGAATTCTATCATTATTCCCTGAGCAGATGATTAGAAGTCACTTGATAAAATGCTTCATCGCCAAAACTTTGAAACATACATCAAGATGTAGCTTGGCTAGGGTCCTTCCTTTTAGATTCTTCCTGTGTACCTGTAGTGTCAACCCCTCGGCGCATTTACTATCAGGGTGCCTGTGGTGGTGAAGAGACTGTTGTCCACCTTTTTTATTGCAACGTAACTTTGTAAATAAGGTCTAGAAAGAGATGCAGTGGCTTTTGGCACGATTCATTGCAAGCAGCTCCATGATGCAAACTGCCCAAGTACAGTCTACAGAGCACATTGGGATAAACATTAGGTGTGGCTGGCGGGCAGTCAGCATAATGAAAGTGTGTCTGAAACTTGTTGGTCTTCCAGTGCAAAGATTTATCCATACTGAGTGATGCAAACTGGCATGTTTCACAGTCCAGCACTGTGTGGAGAACTGAACTGATGAATTTGTTCCATCCATCTTGACTATATAAGGAAGAATGTGTGAAAGTGGGGAGGATGTTGTACCCCTACTTCCAAAATTCTCTTTTCCTATTGTCAGCTGAGTGTAGTTGGACCATACTATATAAACGTCGTATTTTGCTTGTTTACAGATTTGCCAATGGTTTGGCATACTGTCACTAATTTTCCACCACATACGTTGCCCAGTTGGCACAAACTTCTCACTGTAATTTCTCTGCCTTTTTCCATCTTCCACAAATGCTATACCCTGTACTTCTTTTTTTAAAAAAAAATCAAGATGATCAGTTTTTAATGTTGTCTCAAATTTCACCAACCCTGTTTCAGATATTGAAAGGGCAGAGGCATCCTGTAAAAATTGAAGAAGTCCGAGTGGAAAGGAACACCATTTGTTCAATAAGCACCAAAATACAGCCACTACTTCTGGTCCATGTAGAGTAGTCCCAATCCTGGTTAGACAGCTGTGCAATGAATCCAGGCCTCAGAGGCAGGGAAGCCATCACTACATCACAAGAGCCCTGTGGGTCTGCTTTAAATGTAGTACATCCCTGGGTCTGTTTCATCTTTTTTCAAATCAACCTTTTCAGAAATGTTGCTGCACACTACTGGAGGAGGTAGAACTTGAGCCGAACCTCCTTATCCAGAAGTAGGCACACCCCTCCTCTATCACAGGAGCTCTACAGGTTTGCTTTTTTTTTATTCAGGGGCGGCACGGTGGCACAGTGGTTAGCACTGCTGCCTCACAGCGCCAGAGACCTGGGTTCAATTCCCGCCTCAGGCGACTGACTGTGTGGAGTTTGCACATTCTCCCCGTGTCTGCGTGGGTTTCATCCAGGTGCTCTGGTTTCCTCCCACAGTCCAAAGATGTGCAGGTCAGGTGAATTGGCCATGCTAAATTGTCCGTAGTGTTAGGTAAGGGGTAAATGTAGGGGTATGGGTGGGTTGTGCTTTGGCGGGGCGGTGAGACTTGTTGGGCCGAAGGGCCTGTTTCTACACTGTAAGTAATCTAATCTAATCTAAAGTGCTCTTACACACAACTGAACGGCTTTCCCACTTCCAAATCACCTTGACCCTTTTTTTTGTTTTTAGCTAACTGCAACCAGTAAATTACCTGTGTTGTTAATTAGATATTTACATGCAAAATCCAATTTGGGCAATACAAACTATCAAAATGAAGGAAACTGGGAAGGGGCATGTGTCCTGTTTATCATATTTTCTAATCAGTCTGTCCAGAGACATTAGGACGCCCTGCTGGAACAAGTGGAACCTGAACCTGTCTCCTGGTTCAGAAGTAGGGAAGGTTGAGTTCCAGTTGGGCAGGCCATTACCTATTACCAAGGGAGCTCATATTTGACGAGCTCCGTGAGTAAGTTAATTAGTGATTCTCCAAAACTCTTGCAGGGATTATCACTTGTCCATTCACTGATTTCTCACACTAACCCTAATTGCCATAAACAAAGAATACAGAGCAATTTCAAACCCTTGCTGCTTTCAGTTATCTTTCTGAAAGCTTAATACAGCAGTTTGTTGCAACATTATAGATTTACCAACCTATGCGCTATTAACGCAAATGGATTCGAACTGTTTTCCTGAAGAAATCTTTTTTTTAAAGACGGGTCCTATTTGGCTGAAATTTATAGAAGATAGATTGTTTGATGAATTGTCTCCATAGAGCATGTCCTAACTTGATGGCAGTTAACCAGTTAGGCAAGTTTCACTAATTTGGATCCTGCACAAGGGGGCATGCACAAGTTTGTAATAATTAACAGAAACTAAACCCCATTGGATTTGACACTGTTCTAAGAAGAAGTGAATCTCATCATAGTAAAAGATCAGCCAGCTATTGAATTCTTTCACATTTAAGCTCCGACAGTGGATTAAGATTTTACTGTTTTACCACAGGCAGAGTGATCATTAATGATTGTGGATCTACCTGGAAGATTGGACAGCAGTGGTTTCCCACCTGAATCTTTGTTATGGCCATTATCATTTAACATTTTCAGTAATGATCTGCATGTACATGTTGTCCAATATGCGGCTATGTTTGTAGCCTGAATGTTTGTTTGTTTCTGTGAAGGTCAGTACTGAGATTGAAAAGAAAAGTTAGATAAAGTTGCTCTTGGTGAGTTGGGGAGGTGACTGATGTTTGACCACTGACACACAAATTGGATAAATTTGTTATTTGCATGATTGTGCACAGCAGTTCTGTTGGGTTGTGATTAAATGGTAGACAATGCAAGTGGGGTACTAAGTTAGAATGCTAAGAGAAAAGCAGTATAAAATTGAACATACATTATTTGAGATTTTGAACAAATTTCACTTTTATTACTTTTTCCAGTTTTGTTTCCCTTATATGGATGATAGAGTCATTGATAAAGGTTTAGAGAATGGGGACTAAGATGATAGATCATTCGTGATGAAGGGCTTTTGCCCGAAACATTGGTTTTCCTCCTTCTCAGATGCTGCCTGACCTACTGTGCTTTTCCAGCACCACTCTAATTTTGATTTTGATCTCCAGCATCTGCAGTCCTCACTTTCGCCTCACATGATATAAGATGAGAGCCAACTTATTAAACAATCTTGGGCTTTAAGAAACTGGATCTGTTTGTTTCATGCATATGTGCTCTGCTTGAGGCAGGTTCTTGACCCACTGTCAATCACTGCTTTATTCTGAGGAGTTTTTCTTGGTAGTTTAGGTCAATGATAGTTCGTCATTACCTTCTTGCCCAGACCCTGAGTAGGAGGCAGGTGTTTCAAGTTTTCAGCAGCCGAAATATGACTCAAACCAACATAGTTGGTTTGTTTTGAAGCACAGTAGCCATCTGAGCTAGTCAATTCCCTACCCCACCACTACCACTGTTTACTATAATGATCTGTAAATATGATACAGCATAAGGCAATGCATGGTCTTCACTCTTTGTTATGACTCATTTCAAGTAGATAGGTTAGGTGGGGATCTGATGTAAATATTTGTAAGTTATGCTAGGATTTTACTGGGTTAGATATCACCCGGTTCTTATTTTCCCAGAGGATAGTAAACCTAAGGAACAAGTTACCAGCCCGTATGAGTGCTGATTTGTTGCACATCTTCAGAGAGATCTTGACCAGTTCTTGGCTGGGGCAGAAATCACAGCCTGCATAAGGTAGGTAGAATGCTAAGTAAGAACAGTCATGGTCACTGTGATCTGTTCGACTTGACCTGATTGCATAAAGGCAATGTTCCACACTTCGAAGATATAATTCTTTTACCAAGTGTGAGGATTGCTGTCAAATCCAGCATTTATAGTCCATCCCTATTTGCTGTTTTTTTTTAAGTGGTCTTGAACTGCTGCAGTCCATGTAGTTTGTACATTAGAATAATTCGTATTACCCAATTTGCTGTTGTCTGACAAAACCAGAAAATGGGGAAAAGATAGCAGGGAAAAAGCTAGCTAGAAATATCAAAATAGGAAGAGTTTATCTAGTCATTTTAAAAAAAAGAGTTATGAAGTGAGTATTGGTCCTGGGCTAAATTTAGTGGAAAATAAGATTAACTGAACATCTATTTGCATCAGTCTTTACTGCAGAGGATAGACAAAATAATGCAGAAGTACCTCCAAATCAGCAAATGTAAAGAACCGAGAACAGAATGAAAATGAATGATCATCAGGCAAATGGGACTGAACCAAATTGTTGGAGCTGTGGGCCGACAAGTTCCTGTGTCCTGCTGGACTTCATCTTGGAGTTTTAAAAGAAATGACAGTGGGGTAGTAGTTGTCGTCTTTCAATTCTTCAAAATTTCCTATATTCTGGGAAGATTGCGTTAGAATGGAAAATAGTAAATTTAACTTCTTTAGTCAGCAGGAAGCTGTATGCCAGTTAGTGACGCACGTATTCCAGAAAAAATGTTAGAAGAGGTTATCGAATAAGTTATGGTAGAACACTTCAAAAAGGTTAAGGGTATTTGGGCCGAATCAAAATGTTTTTTGGGTGTAATCAGCATGGTTCTGTGAAAGGGAAATTGTGTTTAACCAATTTATTAGGATTCTTTGAGAAAGTATTGTGCTGTGGGTGAAGGGGGTCTGTTTGCATTTCCAGAAGTAATTTGATGAAATGCCACATCAGAGATTATAGAGAAAGCTACAAGCTCATATTAAGTTTTCTTTTCTTTATTCATTCCTGGGATGAGGGTGTCGCTGGCTATTGCCCAGAGGGCAGTCAACAGTCTACTACATAGCTATGGGTCTGGAGTCACATGTAGGCCAGACTAGATAAGGATAGCAGTTCCCTAAAGGATATTAGTGAACCAGATAGGCTTTTCTGACAATCGACAGTGGATTCATGGTCATCATTAGATTCTTAATTCCAGATACTTATTAAATTCAAATTTCACCATCTGCCATGGTAGGACTCAAACCTGGGTCTGCATCTCTGGATTAACGGTCCAATGATAATACCACTTGACCATCACCTCCCTCATACGTCATAACATTAACATGATAAAGGTTGATTAGCTAAACCCACGGAGACCTGGATTTCACAGAGGCAGGAATGGTTGCTAGATGTTCCAGGGTCTAGAACATTTAAAAAGAACTGGGTGGGGGAGGGGCATTGCTAATCTGAGAGTGTGACACAGCTATAGAAATGAAGGTTGTCAAGGAAAATTTGTCTACTGAGTCAGTGTGGGTGGAAGTTTGGAACAGCAAAGAAGCAGCCATCTCACTGGGGGGTTTTCTATGGATCCCCCTAATAGCAGTAGGGAGATTGAAGAACTCATAGGCTGGCAGATTTTTGGAAAGATGTAGGTGTAGTAGGGTTGTTGTTATGGGTGACTTCAACTTTCCCAATATGAACTAGAACCTCCTTAGTGCAGATGGTTTTGATGGAGTCACTTTTGTCAGGTGTGTTCAGGAGGGTTTCCTTACTCAGTATGTAGACAGGCCAACGAGGAGAGAGGCCATTTTGGATTTGATGCTCGACAATGAGCCAGGACAGGTGTCAGATCTTGCAGTGGGAGAACATTTTGGTGACAGTGACCACAACTGCCGCACGTTTACCATAGCCTTGGAGAGGGAAAGGAACAGTTACAGAGGGAAGATATTTAATTGGGGAAAAAGGAAATTATGACACTATCAGACAGGAGTTGAGACGTACAGACTGGGAATAATTGTTCTACAGAACGGGCACAACAGACATGTGGAGACTGTTTAAGGAGCAGTTGCCGCAATTGAGCAATTTGTTCCTTTTGAGACAGGCAAGAAGGGGTAAGATTAAGGAGCCTTGGATGATAAGAACAGAGGAGCTTCTCGGCAAAAGGAAGAAGGCAGCTTATGTAAGGTGGAGGAAGCAAGGGTCTAGCACCGCTTTAAAGGATTACAGGCTTGCTAGAAAAGAGCTCAAAAATGGACTGAGGAGAGCCAGGAGGGGACACGCAAAAGGCTTGGCAGGAAGGATTAGGGAGAACCCAAAGGCAATGTACTCATATGTGAGAAAAAAAGAGAACTATCAGGGAGAAGGTAGGGCTGATCAGGGATAGCGGAGGGAACTTGTGCATGGGGTCTGAGCAGATGGGGGAAGCCCTAAATGGGTTTTTTGCTTCGGTTTTCACTAAGGAAAGGGACCTTGTTGTGAGTGAGAACTTTGAGGAGCAGGGAATCAGGTTTGAACAGATCGAGATTGAGGAAGTTGATGTGCTGGAAATTTTGGCAAACATTAAGATAAATCCCCAGGACCAGACCAGATTTATCCTAGGTTGCTCCGGGAAGTGAGAAAGGAGGTTGCCTAGCTGCTGGTGAACATATTTGCTTCCTCACTTTCCACGGCAGTCATACCAGAAGTGAATGTTGATTTTCTTTTCAAGAAGGATAATGGGGAAATCCCTGGCAATTACAGACCAGTTAGTCTTACGTCTGTGGTCAGCAGGGTTTTGGAAAGAATTCTGAGGGATAGGATTTATGACTATTTGGAAAAGCATGGCATGATTAAAGGCAGTATGCAGGGCTTTGTGAGGGGCAGTTCATGCCTTACAAATCTTATTGAGTTCTTTGATGAGGCGACGAAACAGGTCGATTTAAGGTCGGATCGTGGATGTGGTGTATATTTAGATTAGATTATACTCCCTACAGTATGGAAACAGGCCCTTCAGCCCAACAAGTCCACACCGACCCTCCAAAGAGTAGTCCACCCAGACCCATTTCTCTCTAACTAATGTACCTAACGCTATGGGCAATTTAGAATGGCTAATTCACCTGATCTGCACATCTTTGGACTGTGGGAGGAAACCAGAGCACCTGGAGGAAACCCACGCAGAGACTGGGAGAATGTGCAAACTGCACACAGACAGTTGCCCGAAGCCAGAATCGAACCGGAGACCCTGGTGTTGTGAGGCAGCAGTGCTAACCACTGAGCCACCGCACCGCCAGACTTCAGCAAGGCATTTGATAAGGTTCCCACGGTAGGCTCATTCATAAAGTCCGGAGGTATGGGATATGGGGAGATTTGGCTATCTGGATTCAGAATTGGTTGGCTGACAGAAGGCAGAGAGTGGTTGTAGATGGAAAGTATTCTGCTTGGAGGTCAGTGGTGAGTGGTGTCCCGTAGGGGTCTGTTTTTGTGCCTTTGTTCTTTATAGATTTTGTAAATGACTTTGAGGAAGTTGAGGGGTGGGTTAGTAAATTTGCCAATGACACAAAGATTGGAGGTTCTGTTGATAGTATTGAGGGCTGTTGCAGGCTGCAGTGTGACATTAACAGGATGCAGAGCTGGGCTGAGAAATGGCAGATGGAGTTCAACCTGGATAAATACGAAGTGATGCATTTTGGAAGGTCGAACTTGAATGCTGAATATAGGATTAAAGACAGGATTCTTGGCAGTGTGGAGGAACAGAGGGGTCTTGGTGTTCAGGTGCATTGATCCCTCAAAGTTTCCACTCCAGTTGTTAAGAAAGCAGATGGTGTTATGGCTTTCATTAACAGGGGGATTGAGTTTTAAGAGCTATGAGGTTTTGCTGCAGGTCCAGAAAACCCTGGTGAGACCACATTTCTAATATTGTGTCCAGTTCTGGTCGTCCTTTTAAAGGAAAGATGTAGAGGCTTTGGAGAGGGTGCAAAGGAGGTTTACCAGGATGCTGCCTGGACTGGAGGGCTTGCCTTATGAAGTGAGGTTGACTGAACTTGGACTTTTCTCTCTGGAGAAAAGGAGGAAGAGGGGTGACCTGATCAAGGTATACAAGGTAATGAGAGGCATGGATAGAGTCGATAGCCAGAGACTTTTCCGCCGGGCAGGATTGACTGCCATGAAGGGTCATAGTTCTAAGGTGTTAGCAGGAAGGTTTAGAGGAGATGTCAGAGGTAGGTTCTTTCCGCAGACAGCGTGGAATGTGTTGCCAGTGGTGGTGATGGAAGCAGAGTCATTAGGGACATTTAGGTGACTACTGGACATGCACATGGAGAGCAGTGAGTTGAGGGGAGTGTAGCTTAGGTTATTTTATTTTAGATTAGGATTAATCTTTGGCATGACATTGTGGGCCAAAGGGCTTTTATTGTGCTGTACTTTTCTATGTTCTATGTTCTGTGTTCTAAAAGTAGAAAGACATTGGACATAAATGGGTCATTCTCTGGTTGAAGAGATGTGATGAAGGGTATCACAAGGATCAGTTCTGTATCTTAAATGACTTGGAAGGAACCGAAGGTATGGTAACTAAATTTGTTGATGACACAAAGGTGGGTAGGAAATTAAGTGTGAAGAAAGCATAAGGAACCTCCGAAGCGTTACAGATAGATTGAGTGAGTGGGTGATTATTGGCAAACTAAGTATAATGTGGGACACTGTAAAATTGTTCATTTTGGAAAGAAGAATAAAAAGGAAACCTGTTATCTAATGGGAGACATTGTAGATCTCTGAGCTGTAGAGGGATCTAGTGTCCTAGTTCAAGAATCCATTGAAGTTTTTGTCACAGCAAGTAATTGGGAAAGCTCATAGAATATTATCAGTTATCATAAGGAGGACTGAAGAAAAATGTGGGAAGGTTATGCTTAAATTATAAGCTCATTGATGAGCTCACATCAAGTTTATTATTTACAGTATAATTCTCCCAATTTAAGGAAGGATCTAAATCGAATAAAAGCAGTTCAGATACAGTACACTAGCCTCCTACCTGGAGTGGGCGGACAAGACTTGTATTCACTTGTATTTTGAAGAGGTGATTTGATTTGAATCTTGCAAGATCTAAAAGGATCTTGACATAAGAAGAAACCATCTAGAGAGAAGGGTAATAGCTTAAAAATTAAGAGGTTGCCCATCAAATACAATGGAGGAGAAGTTTTTCTCTGAGGATCATAAGTCTTTGGAACTCTCCAAGACATGCATATTTTTTAAAATGCAATTTTTAATGATTTGGTTGAGTAGAACAAAAGTAACTTTTTTTTCATCTCTCGTGAATGTTTATCATACCAAATGAATACATTCAGTCCAGTGCATGCTACAGAAGATAAAGCTGGATTTTAATTGTCATGGAGGATATAGTGTTGACGATGACACCTTTTTCATTTTACCACAAGGCATTAAGATCTCTACAGTAATAACTCCAAATTACCCCTAATTGATTAACAAGGGTACAAGTACAGTTACAAAAATAATTTTAAACCATTGATTGACATTTAGGGAGAGCAATATTCAACAGTTTGGATGCATTCAGCTTTTACCTCTTCTTTATATATAGAAAAGGAAAAGGCTAAGCCAGGAATCGAAGTCTGAAAGCAAACCCCTTCCCCAGAAAATATCCAATGTTCCTTACTTTCAGTCTTATCTTTTGAGATATCACAAGATGAAATGTGTTGTTTTTCTTCCTACATCCTGTAACCACTTACTGAGTCACATTGGATTGATGGTACAGGCTCAGTACCAAACAGAACCAAATGAATGGGTCAGCCCTGAACAGAACTGGAGAAAGAATTGAGGACTACTTTTTAAAGTGCCTGGACTTTCTTTTATTATTATTTTGGACATGGTGTTGCAGGCAAGGTCAGCATTTGTTGTCCATCCCCCAATGGCCCTTGAACTGAGTGCTTGCTATTCTAGTGGGTCAAAAACAAATCGTAACACTGGACCAAAGCGAGGATTATTTTCAGATGGAGGAAGATTGGAGGTGATTGAAGAATAGGTGTTAAATTGAGAATTTGCTGCAGGGTATCAATTTTCCTTTGCTTTGAGATTGAAACTAGGTGGGAGATATGATGTATTGCTGCAACAGTCATTTGTCTTAATATTCCTTTGTGCGTGTTTCAATATATTTTGTTCCTGATAATGGACTTAGTGTTATGAGGGAAAACTCTTCACTATTTTCATCGTGATACTGCACTACAAGTGACACTGTTTGCATATTGTGTTCTCGGCATCATAATCTGAGTAGGTATTCTGATTTTTCTGCAGTGGCTCTCAAATGTTTATTAACATTGGATTTTAAATCCATGTGGAATGCAGGAATGGGGCAGGAGAAGAGCAGAAGATGGTAGATTGTGTGTGGGGAAGGAGAAATATTGGTTTCCAAGACAATTTTATTTCTTCGGGAGAGTAAATTCGAGAGCACTCAGCGCTTGTTAGGCTAGATCGGATATTTTAGTGGACATAATACTGCGAAATCGCCAGGGTCTGATGAGATGTATTCCAGGCTGCAGTGGGAGACGGTGAGGAGCTCTCTCTGTCTGTCTCTGTGTCTCTGTCTCTTGGAATTGGACAAACAGTTGGCAGTAAAAAGGTGTGTGTGTATGTACGCACTATTTGGAGACTCATCACCTCCCCCCCTCCCCCTCCCCCCCCCCCAAAAGGCAGCAGCCGTAGTCTTGTTGGTATCCAGTCTGGCTAGCATGGATGTGTTGGACGGGGTTTGGGAGGGTGGGGGAGGGGGGATGGTGGTGCAGGGTTGGAGGCGGGCAGGATTGGATGGGTTCAGGGGGACGGAGTTGGATGAGATTGGGGCAGTGTTAGTGGCAGAGGGGAGCGGGGTTGGCTGAGGTTGGAGGCTGTGTTGAATAGGGTTGAGGGGCGTGGGGAGGTGTTGGATGGGGTTGTGGGGGAGATGGGCGTTGTGGGTTGAGCAGTGGGTGGCGGATTGGTGGGCAGTGTTGGATGGGGCTGGGGGGGGGGGGGGAGCGGGGGCAGGGTGTGGGCGCTCGCGCACAGTGTGCTGCTGTCTCATCTTCTGAACGGGGAGCGGACTTAACAGACTACTCCAAGACCCAGAGGAAAGACATTTAATCAATTAACCGAATATTCAACTATCTGTACGAGATAGTGCCTGGCCATCGTTCGGGTAATTGAGGTTCCTCTGTACTTGGAAAGGCATAGATTCACTGGGGAAAGTCAGGACAGATTTGTTGGAGGAACATCCTGTCTGACTAATTGAGTTGTTTGGAAAAAGGCGATTTAAATGTATTGATGAGGGTAATGCAGTTGATGTGGTTTACATGGACTCCAGTAAGGCCCTTGACAAGGTTCCATGTGGAAGGCTGATCCAAAAATGAAGAGCCCAAGGGGTCAAAGGCAAGTTGGCAAACTATCTAAGATTGGCATGAAAATAGGTTACAAAGGGTTGATTTTATAATTGCAAGCCTGTAACCAGTGATGTACCATGGTGTTTGGTGCTGGAACCTTTGCTGTTTGTTATGTACATTAATGACTTTGTGAATGTAGATGGTATAATTGGTAAATTTGCAGACATCATGAAAATTGGTGGCTGATAAGAGGATGGTCACAAGCTACAGTCTGATCTTGATCAGCTGGTAAATTGGGCAGAGCAATGGCAGTTGGGATTTAATCCTGATAAGTGCAAGGTGATACATTTTGGGAGATATAATAAGGGAAGCATTTACCTAACCTATGGGTATTGAGGAAGAAAGGGACCTTTGTGTACAAGTCCAGAGATCCCTGAAGGTATCAGCACATCATGAAAAAATCCTCAAGGTTTTTTCCCTGGGGTGTGGAGTCCAGAACTAGAAGGCATTGGTTTAGGATGAGGTGGGGTAAGATTTAAAAGGGACTCAAGGGGCAATTTCTTTCACGCTGAGGGTGGTGCATATATAAAATAAATTGCCAGAGGAAGTGTTGAAAGCTGGTACAATTATAACATTTAAAAGACATCTGGATGGGTATATGAATAGGAGGGGTCTAGAGGGACATGGGCCAAATGCTGGCAAATGAGGTCTAGCTTTAATTTAGGATATCTGGTCAGCATGGACGAATTGGACTGAATATTCTATTTCCGTGCTGTATATCTCTACGACTCTAAGGCACGCAGGATGCTTCTGTATGGTCCCTGGGATAAAGGGCTTGTCAATTGAATACACTGGGTCTGTACTTGATAGAATTTAGAAAGAGGAGGAAGGGAATCTGATTGAAGCTTATAGAATACTCAGATGCATGGTCAGAGTGAATGTGGAGTAGATGTTTCCACTAGTAGGAGAGACTAAGATCTGAGAGCACCACCTCAGAGTGAAGGGATGACCTTTAGTACTGAGATGAGAAGGGATTTCTTCAGCAGAGGGTGGTGAAACTGGAGTTCATTGGCACAGAAGTCATTGAGTGTCTCTTAAGACACAAGTTCTTGATTAATGAGGTGATCAAGAGTTATGGAGAGAAGACAGGAGAATGTGGTTGAGAAACCTATCAACCATGATTAAATCACGGAGTAGACTCAGTGGGCCAAATGGCCTACTTCTGCTCCTATATCTTATTCTTATGTCAGCCATGCCACCCATACCCATATAAAATCGTACAGCCATATAAGGATTAACAAAACAAAAGACTAATTCATATTTTGAACTGATATTTTTTTTAACAGGGAGAAAAAACCCTGCAACTGTAATCAGAGTATGGTGTTTGGTCACATCAGTTATGTTTTATTGTTTATGAAGAATATAATACATTTTTATGACCTACAAGGTTTCTTTCTTTAGAGTTCAAGATATTGTAGTTAAGTTGCAGTGAAGTTTTTCTCGCCCTTTAATTTAATGCTCCTAAGTAAGTTTCAAACTTTTAAGAGGCACTTAACAGGAATGTTGTCTGGAAGGTATGGAAAGTAAAAGGAGAGAGTGTGGGGGGCTTGTGAGACTCCATGACCTGAGCAGGATGGAGGAGCATCAATACAGTTACAGTGCTTGTCTTTATAAAGAAGAGATGAAAGCAAGGCTCAAAACATTTTTTTAAAAGAAGAATTTTGAATACTAGCACATTCCTCTCTGGTGAACTCATGCGATAGCTGCTTCAGGATTTCCTGCCTTTCGAGGCAGATAAACATGTTTTCAGCAATCCTTGTGTCTGCAGCTCGACCCTGGTTGAAAGGGCAGATAGCTGGAGACCAGTGAGAATGAGTAGGAGTGTATTGCTGTCTTTCTGGTGCCTGATAATATTCAGAAACCCATCTGAACTGTTTATATGTGCTGTTTACACAGTGTAGTGAAGAAAATCTACATCTGAAAGTTTATCATTGATCCACGAGTTTGTCTTCTTTTTCTTTCCCTTTACTACCACCTGTTATTGGATTAGGTTTTCAATACTGACCAATATTTAACAAGATTTGTCTGGAACAGAAAAATTTTCTTTTCTCCAAACTACTGAACTGCAGTTGAGGGTTAATCATTGCAGTTATACCTTGTAAATTTGTCCATTGTACATCCCTGATTTTTTTCACCACTGGCATCTGTGCCCTCTGCCTGGGGCCTTATGCTCTGGAATTTCCTCCCTAAACTCCTCCCATTTCTTTCATTCTAAATTGCCCTTTAAATTCTATCACTGAGACCAAACTTTTTACCACATGTCATAATACCTATTTATTGGCTTAGTTTCAAACTTTGAGAATCTTTCTGCCTTGGAATGTTTGAACTTCAATCAAGATGCTGTGTAAGTAGACATTGCTGCAAATTGGAGCAAAATGCAAGGAATTCTCTTGTCGCCACATTATTCTAAAACCTTCCTTTATCTTACTATTGATGATAATACAGCTTTTTATACTCTGCCTCTACTTCCATGTTAAAGACCTAATTGGCAAGTGGAAGCCTGACAATCTCTCTTCTGAAAACAGCTTTCCATGATTCTACCAATGAACAATTAGTTAACACAAAAGCAAAATACTGTGGATGCTGCAAATCTGAAATAAGAATGCAAAATGCTGAAAAAGCTTAGCATGCTAGTTTGTATCTGTAGAGAGAAACAGTTCATAAAAATATTAGTGACCTGAAAGTTAGCAGTTTTGCTATACAAAATGCTGCCTGAGTGGCTACAAATTTCAAGCAGATTTTGACCTTGTTAGTTAATGCAGATGTGTTCACAATCTTGGGGGAAAATATTGATAAATAGAGCTAGAAGTAGACACTAATAATGTGTTGTCTGCGTCACATTATTACCTACGTCATGGCACATGTGGTCTGGGCACATTAAATGGGCTCAGCAGGGCAGTGAGGAAGGTGGAATTCTGATGGTAAGTCTGATACTTACTGCTTACAAGTTTGTACTGATGAGAGCCATGTGTGAGAGAAAGTTGAGAACCATGTGTTTTCACTCGAACCTTGGCCCTTGCCAATAATTGTGAAATTCTTTCATCCAAAATAAATTTCAATCCTGTATGAAATGCCATTTTGAGTTTGTGTAAGACTTGTTATTTAAATTTGTGTTGTTGCCTCGATTACCAATTCCCTCTTTGTTTCTGGCTGAAGTTGAAAGACGATCCCCAGACTTGTGAAGGAGATAGCCGAGGAGATTATTGAGGCATTAGTGGTGATTTTTCAGGTTTTTCAGGAAGGTTTCCTAAAGATTTGAAAACTGCACCAGTGTTTAAGAAGGGAGGGAGGCAGAAGACCAAAGATGTGCAGGCCAGGTGAATTGGCCATGCTAAATTGCCCATTGTGTTAGGTAAGGGGGAAATGTAGATGTAGAGATATGGGTGGGTTACGCTTCGGCGGGGCGGTGTGGACTTGTTGGGCCGAAGGGCCTGTTTCCACACTGTAAGTAATCTAATCTAATCTAAAGACAGGAAATGAGAGGCCAGATAGCCTAAGCTCAGTAATTGATAAGATTTTAGAGTTCATTGTTAAGGTTGAAATTGCTGAGGAGTAGGAAATGAATGGTAAAATAGAGCTGAGTTAGCATGGCATTGTCAAGGGGAGCTCATGCTTGACAAGTCTATTGATCTCTTGAGGTAACGAGCGAGTTAGACAAAGGAGAGGCAGTGAACGTGATGTCCTTGGATTTCCAGAAGACCTTTGACAAGGTGCCGCTCAGGAGGTGTTGAAATAAGAGCCATGATATTAGGGGCAAGGTACTGGAGGATTGGCTGATTGGCAGAAGGCAAAGAATGGATACCGAGTCTTTTTCAGGATGGTAGCCAATCTCTAGTGGAGTTCCGCAAGGATCGGAGTTGGGACAACTTTTCATGTTATACATTAATGATCTGGATAAAGGAATTGAGGGCATTCTTGCTAGGTTTGCATATTACATAAAGATGGAGCGATGCGTTTAGGAAGCAGGGATGCTGCAGAATGACTTTGATGAATTTTAGGACCGGGCAAAGAAGTGGCAGATAGAATGTCGCGTGGGAAGGTGAGGTTGTGCATTTTGGTAGGAGGAATATAGACGTAGGCTATTTTCTAAATGGGGAAAGGCTTCAGAAATCTGAATCACAAAGGGACTTGGGAGTCCTAGTTCAGGATTCTCAAGATAAACATGCAGATTCACTTGGCAGTTTGGAAGACAAATACAATATTAGCATTCATTTCAAGTAGTCTGGAACACACACAAGCAGAGATGTACTGCTGAGGTTGTATAAGGTTCTGGTCAGACCACATTAAGAAGGTTGTAAGCAGTTTTGGGTTGATATAGAGACAGAGAGGTACAGCACAGAAACACACCCTTCGGTCCAACTCGTCCATGCTGACCAGATACCCTAACCTAACCTAGTCCCATTTGACAGCACTTGACCGATAATGCTCTAAACCCTTCCTATCCGTACACCCATCCAGATGCATTTTACATGTAAGTGTACCAGCTTCCACTATTCCTCTGGCAGCTTGTTCCATACATGCACCACCCTCTGTGTGACAGTGTTGCACATTAGGTCCCTTTTATATCTTTCCCCCTCACCCTAAACCTATGCCCTCTAGTTCTTGACTCCCCCACCCCATGGAAAAGACCTTGTCTATTTACCCTATCCATGCCCTTCATGATTTTTTAAGGCTCTATAAGGTCACCCCCTCAGCCTTTGATGCTCCAGGGAAAGCAGCCCCAGCCTATTCAGCCTCTTCCTGTAGCTCAAACCCTGCAATTCTGGCAACATCCTTGTAAATCTTTACTGAACCCTTTCAAGTTTCACCACATCCTTTCGATAGGAAGGAGACTAGAATTGCACACAATGTTCCAAAAGTGGCCTAACCTATGTCCTGTTCAGCTGCAACGTGACCTCCCAACTCTTATACTCAATGCTGTGACCAATAAAAAAAGTATGCCAAAAGCCAAAAACTAATAGAATTATGGTCACTGATCCCAAAGTGCTCCCCACTGACACCTCTGTCACCTGCCCTATCTTATTTCCCAAGAGTAGGTCAAGTTTTGCACCTTCTCTAGTAAGTACATCTGCATACTGAATCAGAACATTTTCTTATACATCCTTAACAAATTCCTCTCCATCTAAACCCTTAACACTACGGCAGTCCCAGTCTACGTTTGTAAAGTTAAAATCCCCTACCACAACCAGCCAGCTATTGTTTCATTAACTGAAATTGCCTTACAAATTTCCTTTTTCCAACTGTGACAGTCTCAGATTGATCTTTTTCCTCATTGTCTCCCCTCTTTCTCTCCCCCTTCCCCCCCCCCCCCCCCCCCCAAATTACTAGCTTAAATCCTCCTGAGCAGCTCGAGCAAATCTCCCTGCCAGTATATTAGTCCCTTCCAATTCAGGTGCAATCCATCTTTCTTGTACAGGTCACTTCTACCCCAGAAGAGATGCACTAGCCTTGGAGGCGATCTAGATGAGGTTTACAAGAATGATCCTGGGGTGAAAGGATGTATATGAGGAGCTGTTCAAGACTCTGGGTCTGTATTTGATTGAGTTTAGAAAGCTGAGGGAGGATTTTGATCAAAACTTACAGAATAATGAGGGGACATGGAGATGTTTCCATGAGGAGAGACCAGAACCTATAGGGCACAACCTCTGTGAGTGGGCAACCTTTTAGAACTGAGATGATAATTTCATCAGCCAGAGGTTGGTTAATCTATGGAATTCATTGCAGCAGAAGGCTGTAGAGGCCAAGTCATTAAGTATATTTAAGACAGATGGATAAGTTCTTCATTAGTAAGGGGATCAAGGGTTATGGGGAGAAGGCAGGAGAATGGTTTTGAGAAACATACCAGCGACTACGGAATGGAGCAGGCGGAGTGAGCTAAATGGCCTAATTCTCCTATATGTTATGGTTTTGAAGATTTGGATTCTCTAATCCATAATTTCCTGGAAACTTAGAATGCTGGTTATTTGTTCACTGCTTGAAAATAAGTCTTTATTAATGATGAAATGGATAGTTTCTAAATTGCCCATCTGTTTTGCAAGTTATTTAATTGTGGAACCGCCTGTGATTCTTCTTGATCCACGTTTGCACTGTCCATTATTAAATCTGTTCATTTTCTGCCTGCTATGTTTCTTATATATCTTCTTCAGTCTCTCAGTGCAGAAGACTGAAGCCAAATATAGAGGCCAAGCAATAGCCCTGAAGCTATCGCAATAATCTGCCATTTGAAGGGTTAATTCAGTATTTCACTAAATATGGTTGTGTAAACTAGATAAAAACAATGACTGCAGATGCTGGAAACCAGATTCTGGATTAGTGGTGCTGGAAGAGCACAGCAGTTCAGGCAGCATCCAAGGAGCAGCGAAACGTAAAGTCCTCTGCTATTGTGTAGGCAAGAAAGTAATTGAGTTGATTTGACTTTAAGTACTTCTAGAATTAACAGCATTTGAAACTAAACCTTCTAGTTTTCATTGTGTACAAGAGGTTGAGTGTATTCTGTTTACAAGCAGCAAAGTGCCCAACATATTTGGAGAACTGAGTCCATTTTCCTGTAATCTGTAACTTACCCATAATATGGATGGGATATTTGGGAGGGAACAAAACCAGTTTGTTCTATTTCTTCTGAATTTGAAAATTTACAAGGAGAATGTGAAGATGAAGATCATTCAAAACTGAAATAAAGCCATATTGTTTGTTCAGATCAATTGGCTGTGTGTGTACACGTGTTAGTTATGTACTTCATTGTTACAGGGCATTTTGTGTATAACCTGCTTGATTGTTCTAAATGACTCCAGAACAACCAGTAGGGGAAGGTTATCCCATGCATTTCCATTCCTCTCACACTGTCCCAACAATGTATTAACTTTCTGTGGAAGGAATGCAGAATTTCATGAGGAATTTTGATTGTATGCTCTTTCACAGTTGACATTCCTCGTCCCTTTAAATTTGCATGGCTACCTTGCAGTGTAGATGATTATTCACGATCAACCCACATTTTGTCCTGCCATCCTTCTGTCCAAAATGGCAATGTCCTTTTAGTTCAAGACTTGCTCAGATTTTTGGAATTGTTACCATAGATATTTTTTCACCAGGCCTGTTGGTTATGAACTTTGTATGAAATATTTGAATTTGGAAAAGAATGCATGCTTTGTTCCCAAGACTCTTGCTTTGGATGTATGTACAGTTATGATTCTTTTTAAGCGATGTTGAAACTCTGAAGAGCTTTTCTGGCCTTGTTTGAACCTTGAGTTCTGTTTGGTACTGAGTGTCTTGTGTGCTAACTCTGCAGGGATCTGTACATGTGTCCCAATTGCTCACATCAGTAAATGGCAGATAAACAACCTCTTTCCTAATGGATGACTTTTAAATCAGCCTCTTGGGATTTGATCCTCTGCAGCTATGATGTTGATGAAGAGCACCTTGTGTAGATTAGATCCATTTCTGCAAGTGGCATCAACTTCTATTTTTCTTCCTGTTAAATATTTTCTAAATTCCCCAAAATAAACTATTCCTCTGGTAGCAGTCGGAGTTTACTGTCAGTTTGAAGTTCATTCACAAATTTAATTTTAATCTGGTAGCGAATAATTGAGCGTAGTCATAGTCATTGACACATACAGCACAGAAACAGACATTTTGGTCCAACTCATGCATGCCAACCAGATACCCTAACCTAATCTCATCCCATTTTCCAGCACTTGGCTCATATCCCTCTAAAAGCCTCCTATTCATATATCCATCCTGATGCCTTTTAAATGCTGCAATTGTACCAGCATAAAAGTGGGGATTATCCACTTTTATGCATTTTTAAGACATCCAGCACCACCACCACTAAAAAGATATCGCCAACTCTTTCTATGTCCTTCCCCACAGTAAACACTGATGCAAAGTACTTGTTTAGTATTTTTTCCATCTCCTGTTGCTCCACACACAGGCTGCCTTGCTGATCTTTGAGGGGCTGTGTTCTCTCCCTCGTTATCTTTTTGTCCATAATGTACTTGTAGAATCCCTTTGGATTCTCCTTAACCCTTTTTTGCCAAAGTTATCTCATGTCCCCATTTTGCCCTCCTGATTTACCTCTTAAGTATACTTCTGTTGCTTTATACTCTTCTCAGAATTTGCTCGATCTCTGCCTGTCATATGTTTCTTTCTTTTTCTTAGCTAAAACCTCAATTTCTCCTATACCTACCGGCCTTACCTTGCACCCTAACAGGAATATACTGCTTTGGACTCTCGTTATCTCATTTCTGAAGGCTTCCTGTTTTCCAGCTGTCCCTTTACTGCGAACGCCTGCCCCCAATCAACTTTTGAAAGTTCTTGCCTAATACTGTTAAAATTTGGCCTTTCTCCAATTTAGAACTTCAACTTTTAGATCTCGTCTATCTTTTTCCATCACTATTTTAAATCTAATAGAATTATGGTCACTGGCCTGAAAGTGCTTCCCCACTGACACCTCAGTCACCTGCCCAGCCTTATTTCCAAGAGTAGGTCAAGTTTTGCACTTTCTCTAGTAGGTACATCCATTAAATGTTTATCATGGGAAGGTACTTGAGTCAATCATTAAACAGATTGTATCTCCTTACTTGGAAAAACTCAAGATAATTGAAAGGAGTCAGCAGGCTTTCATCAAAGGGAAGTCACGTTTAACCAGTTTATTGGAGTTCTTTTGAAGGAGTAATACAAGGGGCACAGTGGTAGTATCTCAACCCCTGAATTGAGATACCTGGGTTTAAGTCTGCTCCAGAGATGTGTTAGTACATCTCTGAACAGGTTGATTGGAAAAACAGGTGAAGGAGGAACATAATCTATGGATCAAGGGGACTCTACAGATATACTATTTGTATTTGCGATTGCAATAGTTTAGATACCACATCAAAAGTTATTGTAGAAAATAAAGGTACATGGTTTAGGGGTAATATATTAACATCTACAGTACTTTCTTTTTTATGTTAGCATGGATAAGTGTTTAACTGGCTAGTTGGCAGATAAGAGTGTGTATAAATGGTTCTTCAAATGATTTGAAGGATTTGATGAATGATGTCCCATAGTCGGTGAATGATAGGGCCTTGACCTTCTACAGTTTGCATCAATGACTTGGCTCTGAGGGGAGCAAAGGCATGGTAGCTAAATAGATGGTGAAATTAAATTAAAATATGGAATTGAAAACCTAGTCTAATAGCAGCCATGTAACCCACCTGATTCATTAATGTCCTTTAGGGAAGGAAATCTGCCATCCTTGCCAAGTCTGACATTGCTGTAGGTCTGGAGTCACATTAATGTGGGTGGAAAGGTGGCTCAGTGATTAGCACTGCCGCCTCACAGCGCCAGGGACCCATGTTCGATTCCAGCTTTGTGCAATTGTCTGTGTGGATTTTGCACATTCTCTCAGTGTCTGTGTGGGTTTCCTCCCACAATCCAAAGCTGTGCAGGTCAGGTGAATTGGCTCTGCTAAATTACCCGTGGTGTTAGGTGCATTAGTCAGAGGGAAATGGGTCTGGGTGGGTTACTCTTTGGAGGGTCAGTGTGGACTTGTTGGGCCAAAGGGCCTGTTTCCACACTGTAGGGAATCTAATCTAATCTAATAATAAGGGATAGGCAACAAATACTGGCCTAATCAATGACACCAATATCCAATGAATTTATAAAAATAAAATATTTGCATCCAGACCTCCGCTTATGCCACAATTCATGGGGAGTAAATAAGGAGCTCTGCGGAGTGGGGGGATCACATGAAAGGCAGAAATATTTGGGGAAAATATAGCTTGTATAAATCTGGTCTGGCTGTATACAATAGTTACAATTAAGCAACATTTCATTGCGCACAACATTTGTATACCAGCTGTCAAGATCAGAATTAAATAAATTCCTACCATGAGTTGCAAAGTGAGTGATCATTTGATTGAAAATGTCTGAAACTTTCACATGAGGTTTTCCATTGCTCTCTTTAAAACAAATGTATTCTGTGCTTCTGGTCAGTAGATTTAAGAAGAAATGCACTCCAACATATGACATGATGTTTGGAGACATTTATTTAAAAATGAAAAACTTTCATCTGTTTCACTTTTTCTGATACTGTATTTTTCTTAAGGGTTTGAGATGCAGTGTTGCGTAACCAAATTAGAAAACTTGCTGAATACATTTTTAAACATAAAGTGAACCCTTGTATTTGTCAGTTATTCTGTAATGTTAGCAAGATAAATTTAGACCTTTTTTGTCTCTGCTCATTAACTGCACAAGCTCTTAGGTTAACACTATCTCGACATCCCCACCCCCAGAAAATCCTTAGCCGTTTTTTAAAATCCAGGCAGTTTTATAAGTTGCACCTTGGATTGCAAATTCCTTGACCTTGAAGAAAACTCATTTGTTTGCCGCTGTGTGTAAATTTGAGCATGTTTAAGTACTTCTGCCCAATGTAGGTCTACTCACCATGAAGAAATTAAATGGAGTTTTTTGGTTTTATTAATATGGATGACAATAATTTATGGAGCCGATTCTTGCCCTTAAAGTTGCATGCAATTGATTTGAGGCCTAGATGAGTTAAGAAAGTCATACACTATTCGTATGAGTGAGACACTGGTACCTTAGCTAGTGAGAACTGCTGCACTAGTTGGTGATACTCTTCCACACACCATGGGATTTGGATAACTATGCTGCATTTCTCTGACTAACACTGAGTGAAAATTACAGCAGGCAATTATACCTTAAGGTAACGGCTTTTATGTTTTGTATCCTGATAGAATTTAAGTATTTTATGTAGTTTCACAGTATAGGTAGAATTATCTAACTACTGCCTCATGGCATTCAATGATATCACCATCACTGACTCCCCCACTACCAGCATCCTGGGGGTTACCATTGACAAGAAACTGAATTGGACCAGCCAAAGGCTATAAGAACGGTTCAGAGGCTAGGAATATTGTAGTGAGTAACTTGCCTCCTGATTCCCCAAAGCCTGTCTACCATCAATAATGCACAAGTCTGGAATGTGATGGAATGCACTCCAGTTACTTGGATGAATACAGCTCCAATAACACTCAAGAAGCCTGACACCATCCAGGACAAAGCAACCTGCTTGATTTGCAGTACATCCACAACATTCAGTCCCTCTGCCCACCAGCACTTAGTAGTAACAGTATACATCATTGACAAGATACACTGCAGAAGTTCACCAAGGCCCCTGAGACAACACTCTCCAAACTGAAGACCACTTCCTTCTAGAAAGGCAAGGGCAGCAGATACATAGGAACATCACCACTTGCAAGTTCCCCTCCAAGCCACTTACCATTCTGACTTGGAAATATATTGCTAAACGTTCAGTATTGTTTGTTCACAATCCTGGAACTATATCTCTAATTGTGAGTTATACAGTGGGTTTCAGCACCTCCATCTTCTGAAGCGCAACTAGGAGTGGGTAATAAATCAGTGATACAAACCTTCCATGAGTGGGGAAAACATGAAGGGGGCCATAGAGTCAGCTTAACTTGGCAACTTAGTCAAAATCCTATGTTTCTCCCATTGCATCCAACTGATTTTTGAATAACCAACTTTTGCTTGCATAGCTTTATCAAGTCTACCATTCAAAATGTTGATACCTCTTCCTGTAATATGTTCTTCCTTGCTTTACTCTTAATCTTCATGCCACCAGTTGTAACCCATGTTCTTTGTTCTAATACGTTGAAATAGTATTTAGACTGAACTTTATCTGTGCCATACATATCTTGTGTGTGTAACTAGGGTGTTTCTGTCGCTTGTTTTCATAGGTGTTAGATTTATGACTTTTCTTTCAAAACAAATTTATTGTCTGTATTGTACTGTGGTGTGGTTAGAATAAACAACTCACCACTCCAGTGCATCTGAGGTAAGTAGTCCGGATGCATTTCAAAGGAGAAGTTGGCTAACCGGACAGTGGAGAAAAGAAGTGGTATTCTGATAGGATGAGATGAAAAAGAGTTTGGGTGTGACATAGTGTTGGTTCAACAACTAGCCTTTCCAAGTTGAGTCTCCTAAGATTGTTTTAAGATCTAAGCAGGTAAATTGTAGAAATGAGGTTTGTTTTTAACGTGCACTTCTCTCCAAAATATTGTGTTTGTTTCCTTTAAAAGCATAAAGAAAATATATTGAACTGTGGAGCCCTTGCTTCATATTTCTTGCTACTTGGCTCACAAGACAGCAGATCATTGTCATCAAAGGTGATCTGGTAGTGCTGCCAATGACCAAAAGTTGTAGAAAGCAACTTGTCCATTGAAAATGTTTTGTATTCCATGTCCATCAGATGATTTTATTTATTTACCACTGACGAAGTATAATGTGCTCTATTTGCTTGTTTCAAATATATATAATGTTAAAGGTATCCACAACACCGATGCAAGCCTATTTGACCCAGTTGGTTTGTATCCGTATTTAAATTCCCATCTTGCTGCTGCTTCCATCATCATCTATTCTCTTCTCTCCATGAACTTATCTTGCTTTTTCTTAAATGAATTTGAACTATTCCCCTCAACTACTCTCATTGCTATCAAGTTTTGCATCCTAACCTCTTTCAGAATAAGGATGTTTCCCTTGAATTCTTTGTTGAATGGACATACTACTGCCAAGGTATCACTATGCCTAATAAGAAATGCAAAATATGTTCTGCACTTTCTGATCACCATTTTTATGAATTAGTCCCTTATCGTAACACCATTAATGATTCAATTCACTTTGAACATAACCCAGGGTAACACCCTTTTTAGCGCAATGCAATTGAATAGTAAGTTGATTGACAGTAGCTGAACAGGATTTCCTCCAGATCTGGGCATCTTATCAAGGGTGCCAGATCCAGTCAATGTGTATACATCTATGCATTTGTACTGCTGTGGAAAATAACACTTGCTAAAAGCTTTTATTCATGTTCAAAGCCAAAAGGATTATTACTAATGTGGAGAATGTTAATGCATGTGGTGCAGCAAACTGCAGTTTTCTTGTATTGAACATTTACAGTGAAGTTCCTAATTAATTTGCCAACTGAAACCTTTCTTTCAGAGCATAACTGTGAAACGTTCCATCAAAATTTAAAAATATTAAACTCAAAGACCAGTCTTTTCAGCTTTTCTTGATGTAAATGGACAAGAAGGTCAGTGTTTCTCAGGGCTTTGTTTGTTAAGCTCACTACCTCCTACCATTCTTGCATATCAATTAAAAACTGACAAATGTTGTGCTGTATTAAAAGGCAGAGTTGTTTCATTTTTAAGAAGCGCATTTGTTGTCTGTTGTTGCTTTTTGTTTTGGCCGCTCATTCAAACTATCACTGTAAACGTACATTCAGGAACATGGGGGCAGGGTTAGAACATTCAGCCCCTCAAGCCTACTCTGTCATTCTGGATATGTGGCTGGTCATCTACTTCAAAACCAAATCCCTGTACTATCCCTTGATATCATCCGTGACTAGATATCTATCAACCTTTGTTTTGAATTTCCTTAATGACTATGCTTCCGCATTCCTTTGTGGTAGGGGATTCTAAGGATTCATCGCCCTTATAGTGAAGAGGTTCCTCCTCATTTCAGGCCTGAATAACTTGCCTTTTATATACTGGTACTATGTCCACTATTTCTCCACTGTAAAGTCAGGGGAAACATTCTTTCTGGATCTACTCTATCCCTTTTAAGGATTTTGTACATTTCTGTGAGACTGCCTCTGATTCTTCTGAACTTTAGAGGATGCAAGTCCAGTTTCCTCAATCTCTCTACCTAGGACAATGCTACCATCGCAGGAATCAATCAGCTTGATCACTATGCTGCACTCCATCTATAGACAAGGGGACCAGAGGTATAGATTCCATTCCAGGTACAGTCTCAACAGTGTTCTTTGCTTTTACCTCAATTTGGTTTTAAAGAAGCATTTCTGTAGCATCTTTGGTCTTTGGTGCTATTGCTGGAATCCCATTATTCTGCCTTTGCAGTATCCACTGCCTCAGCCATTTCTTGATATCATGTAGAACAAAATAATTTAGCTGAAGCATTTAGAATACGGAATTCAGTTCTTGTTTATGTTTGAAAGGGTTCAAAAAAGATTTCCAAGGATGTTGCTGGGACTGGAGGTTTGAGCTATGGAGAGAGGTTGATTAGGATGGTGCTTTTTTTCCCTGAGGGGAAGCTGAGGGGTGACCTTTATAAAGGTTTATAAAATCATGAAGGACATTGATCGGTTGAGTAGCCAAGGTCTTTTTCCCAGGGTAGGGGAGTCAAAAATGAGAGGGCATAAGCATAAGATGCGAGGGGAAAGATTTAAAAAGGAAGACCAACTTTTGCATGCAGAGGGTGGTGCTTGTATGGAACAAGCTGCTAGATGAACCAGTGGAGGCTGGTACAAGTATAACATTTAAAAGGTATCTGGATGGGTATATGAATAGGAAATATTTAGAAGTACATGGGCAAAATACTGGCAAATGGGAGCAGGTTAATTTAGGATATCTGGTCGGCATGGAAGAATTGGACCAATGGGTCTGTTTCAGTGCTGGATTAGTGGTGCTGGAAGAGCACAGCAGTTCGGGCAGCATCCGAGGAGCAGTAAAATCGACGTTTCGGGCAAAAGCCCTTCATCAGGAATACAGACAAAGAGCCTGAAGGGTGGAGCGATAAGTGAGAGGAGGGTGGAAGTGGGGAGAAAGTAGCATAGAGTACAATAGGTGAGTGGGGGAGGGAATGAAGGTGATAGGTCGGGGTGGGGAGGGAGTGGATAGTTGGAAAAGAAGATAGGTAGGTAGGACAGGTCATGGGGACAGTGCTGAGCTGGAAGTTTGGAACTAGGGTGAGGTGGGGGAAGGGGAAATGAGGAAAGTGTTGAAGTCCACTTTGGTAGATGACAGAAGTCCCAGCTGAAGAAGATTTAACCAGGAGATAGTTGTGAGTTTTCACTGAGGTTTGGGTGCCTGTAAGGTGGTGGTTGGATAGTAGGATGAAATTCTTCTTTCTGACATTTGTAATGTGACCATTCCAAATAGTTCTTGTGTAGTGTTACCTCATTTGATTTCTTTTTCGCAAATTTCTGCATTCACTTTACGCTGTTTTCTTTAATTACTATTTCTTGCCCAGTCCCTTAATCAACAAACTACACTCTCTAATGACTTAATGTGGGTTTCTTAACCTCATCTTCAACAGGTTTATTGGTCTTTTCTTTAAACATTAGTCTTTTGTTTCTAGTTTTCTTTGAAGCAACTGATGGCATTGATCCCATCCCTGAATGCTTAGACAGTTAATAACAGCACCTCTGCTGTCAATGATTTAATCCTGCTCCTCGGATGCTGCCTGACCTGCTGTGCTTTTCCAGCACCACTCTAATCTAGACTCTGCTTTCCAGCATCTTCAGTCCTTGTTTTTACCTACTCTGTCTTAACAATGCTGCTTTTGGGTTCTGTTATCGCTTGCACTAACATCTACCCACACCCGACCAACCCCCCCGCCCCGCCACCACCATCACCACCAAAAGAGTCAGCATACATCTTTTTTTCTTAAAATTCACATACCTTAAAAAGTAAAATCAGATTTTCCTCTATTTTGGAGCCCAATTTCCATCATACTCCTCCTGATGCCATCATGATTAATTGCATCTTCTACAGTGAGGGTGGGCTCCGGTGTGTTTTCCTTTTCTGTCCGTTTCCTCACAACCTGTTAAAGGTCTGGTCCAACAGCTGTTGCCTTTAGCACTTTGTTAGCTTGGGCAGTATTGGAGCTACTGAACCCCTCTTACTGATGGACACTGAATGGTGTTCAACATGAAAAACTGAGTCATCAAATGAAGTAGGGGGACAGTAGGTGGTAAGCACTAGGATCTAATGTCATGAGACTTTACAGAGTCAGGAGTCAACACTAAGGACTAAGATTGTCCCATGCCTAGTCACCAATGAGAAGGTGGTAGAGAACTGATTTCTTGAACTGCTGCAATCTATTTGAAGTGGGTACCGTCACAATGTTATTAGGGAGGGAGTTCCAGGGTTTTGACATAGCAATACTGAAGGAGCAACAATATATTTCCAAGTCAGGATGGTAGTGGCTGGGAGGGAAACTTGAGGGTGATGGTGTCCCCATGTATCTGCTGACTTGTCCTTTTGAATGGAAATAGTCATGGTTTTAGAAGGTCCTCTCTAAAGGACCTTGGTGAACTTTTGCGTTGCATCTTGTAGATAGTATATAGTCCTGTTACTGAGCATCAGTCATGAGGGAGAGAATATTGTGAATACAGTGCTGATCAGGTGGGCTGTTTTGTCTTTGGTGTTGAGCTTCTTGAATATTGTTGGAGCTGCACTTACCCAGGCAAGTGTTGAGTATTACATCATACTGTTGTAGCCGCAGTATTTGTATGATTAATCCAGTTCAGTTTCTATTAAATGTTAAACCCTCAAAGTTGCTAGTTGGGAATTCACTGATGATTATGTTGTTGAATATAATGGGATGATGTTACTCGGCAATTGTTAGCCCAAACCTGGATATTTACTACATCTTGCTGCATTTGGGGCACTTTTCCCAATTTTGGCACAATCCCTTTGATTTTAGAAAAGAGGTCTTTGAAGAGCTACCAGGGATTGTGTCTTGTTCCAGTGTCTAACTTGATCCTGGGTGGTCCATCTGGTTATATTAGTTTTATCAGACTTTGCAGCGGTTAAGCACAACTGAGTAGCTTGCTAGATCATGTCAGGGACAGTTAAGTTATTCATGTTGACAAGGACATGGTGTGGGTCACATAGACCAAACAAAGTTAGGACAGCAGATTTCCTTCCTTAAAGAACATTAATGAACTTAACACAATTGTACCAGTGGAACATTGTGCATGTACAGCTTATCTTGTTTTGAAGTTTTTTGTACATGTAGAAGTTGATCTCTGCTATGTGTTGTTAACTTGGGTTTCAGTGGATCTCAGTAGATGTGTGCAGTAATGTAGAATTGTGGAAATCTGAACTTGTACTAAAGTCCTCAGAGCCAGTGTGCTGTGGGAATTCTCTCAAATGTTCCATGTAAAATTACTTTTAGGTTCAAGCATTCTTTGCTTGACTTTAGATGCTCCTTTTTGGGCTGAGACAGGAGAAGTAAATAGGTGTGTGTGCCTATGCTTGTATGTCCACCTTTTGCTGGTGTTCTTGGCCTTTCTGCAACCACAGCTAATCATTTATTTTTCTCATTCCAAAAGCTGATTGTTATATTATTGGAACTTTGAGAAATATTTCAGGCAGAGACTGAACACCTGTGAGAGAGACAAGGACCTGCGGGCAAAGCCTCAGTAAAAGACTGAGCCACTTTAGAACTGTGATGAAGAGGAATTTCTTCAGTCAGAGGCTGGTTCATCTGTGGAACACAATGTCGCAAAAGGCTGTGGAGGCTAAATCATTGGGTGTTTTTAAAGACAGAAATATGTTTTTCATCAGTAAGGGGATCAAAGATTATTGGGAAAAGGCAGGAGAATGGGGTTGAGAAACGTATCAGCCATGATTGAATGGCAGAACAGACTGTGACTTGTTTTGCCTAATTCTGCTCCAACATGTTGCAGTGTTGTTGTCTAACACATGTTTAAAAATTTAAAATGTATGTCCGTGTTTCAACCAGCTATTCACATATTTAATAAATTGGCTTTCTTCAGTTACCATTTTATTAGGATGTTGAGGTGCTGGAAATGGTGCCAAAAGGATTTTCAAAGATGAGATCAGAGCCGAGAGGTTATAATTATCAGGAAAGTCTGCATAGCCTGAGGCTCAGGTCCGTCAAAAACGGAACGCTTTCAGGTTAATCTAATAGTGATATCTAAATGAGAAAGGGTTTATAGACCAGATATAGAGGAGATGTTTCTACATGTAGGGAAGTCCAAAACAACAAACCATAAATGTTAAAGTGGCTAGTAATATCTAAAAGATATCAACTGTGGTTCAGTTGGTACTGCCGTTATCTCTGAATCAGAAGCCTGTAGATTCAGGTCCTACTTCAAACCTTGAGCACAAAAATCATGGCTGACACTCCAGTGCAATACTGCAGAGGGCTGTTCTGGTAGTCATGTGCCTTTCAAATGCGACACCGTGCACCCAGTCTTCTCTTTTCAAGAGCATGTAAACAATCTCCTCATACTACTTCAAAAATAGCAGGAAAATTAACCTCAGTATCCTGGCCAATATTAATTCTTGAATCACTAAATATGATTTATCTGTACATCGCATTACTATTTTACTATTCGTGAAAGCTTGCTGTGTGAAAATTGGCTGCTGTGTTTTGTACATTTATAATCCACTAGACTTCAGAAAGTGCTTCATTTGCAAGAAGATTCTTTGAAATATCTGATGATTGTGAAAGGTACCAAATGAATGAAAATTTTTCTAAACTATTTGGAAGAAACATCTTTTATCCACGTGATGGTAAGAATATGGACTATTACTACCACAGTTGAGGTGAATTGCACAGCTGTATTTTGGGGAATGCTGGGAATGAAGAGTATGTTGATAGGATGTCCTGGAATTCCTCCTAAACTTTGCTATCACTCTACTTCTCTTTTGAGCAGCTGCTTAAAATCTGCATTTTTGACAAGCTTTTGGTCATTTTTCCTGATGTTTCTTTATGTGCTGCCACAATTTGTTTTGTAGACCTGTGAGGCAAAGTACCTCATTATTTTAAATGTGCCGTATAAATGCAAGTTGCTGATGCAGAATGGTGGATGCTCATGTAGAACTTAAACATTTGGCATTGAATTGCTTGAATGAAACAAAGAAGACATACATATATTTATATAATGTCTCTCACAACCTCATGGCATCTTTGTGCTGTAATTCCTATATAATTACTGCTTCACTGCAGGCTGTACCAGGATTTAGGTTTTAGTTGATATTCATCTACTTGTGTGGCATTTGTTAGTTAGTTGATTTTTGCAGTCAGTGTTTTAGGTGCCACTGACAGCAAATATAGATTGAGAATGTCTGTTCATAACATGGCCTTTTTTCGAATGATTTAAAATTCTGTGGTGTAATTCAAAATTTGGAATCAGTATAACTGGGGTGGAACTGGTGTGTAGTAACTGTATAAAACCTACGATGGTGATTGGGCTGGCCAGGATAGTTTACTATTCCATTGAAAAAAAAGTAGTCAGATATGCAAAGAACCCCTTGAGGAAGCATGAAAATGGAGATCTATAGTTTGATATCAGCTTTGGGGTTTACTGTAGAGTCGTAGAGACAAACAATACCGAACAGACGCTTCCGTTCAACTCGTCCATATCAACCAAATATCCGAAATTAATCTAGTCCCATTTACCAGCACTTGGCCCATATCCCTCTAAGCCCTTCATTTTCATATACCCATCCTGGTGTCTTTTAAATGTTATAATTGTACCAGCCTTCACCACTTCCTCTAGTAGCTCATTTCATACACGCACCACCCTCTGTGTGAAAGAAATTGCCCCTTGTGTCCCATTTAAATCTCTGCCGCCCCCCCCCCCCCCCCCCCAACCTCACCTTAAACCAATGCCTTCTAGTTCTGAACCTCTCCCACCCCAAGGGAAAAAAAACCCTTGTCTGTTTACCTTATCCATGCTCCTCGTGATCTTATAAACCTCTATAAGATCATCCTCAACCTCCAACACTCCAGGGAAAACCTCCAGATAGCTATCTAATATTAAATAGAGAAAGTTGGACTATTGAGCTGGTGTCAATGATGCATATTAGGAGAAGGAAGAGAGTTAATATTAATGAGCCCATAAATAGGAAATGGACACATCAATATGAACTGCGGCCTTTGTGGGCTTTCTGGACAAAACAGAGTTGTGGGCCGTTACTGTCAGGCAGTTTGATGCAAGTCTTAATATTGGTGAAGAGCCTCCATTGGCCTGACTTTGAGGAGTTATCAACTTCTACCAATTTAATGGTCTCAGTTTCTCCTGACTCTGACCCTGCCTCAGTTACTTTGTGCATTGTAGCTATTGTTCTGATTCAGTGCAGTGTGTGGGTATGCGTGTGTCTGCGCGCACGTGTGCGCGGTACTATTTAGGGGCAATAACCTGGCAACTATAGGAATTGCTGGTTTTGTTTAGGAGGAAAAGTACTGAATACTTCTGGTACTTAACAAGTGACTCAACAGGGCCTTTTACTTATATCACTTTAGAAAATACTCTGGATGAAATTTTTGATTGTGTATTTTTCGCTCTGATTAGAGGCAAAGAATCTAAAACAAACGAAGCTATTGGTGTGTCTTTCGACCCCACTGCTGTATGGTGTACAAATCTGGGCACCAACGTTTGGAAGATGTCACAGCCCTCTGAGAGATCGTGCGGAGGGGACCTTTATCAGAATTTTACCAGGGATGAGGGCTTCAGTTATGTGGGAAGACTTGGAGAATTTGGGAATGTTATTCTTAGTGCCTGAGAAGGTCCAGGAAAATTTAGTAGAGGTGCTCAAAATTGAGAATGATTATTTGGGTAGATAGGGAGAATGATTTTTCCATTGAACTGAGGGTTGGGAACAAAAGGACACAATTTGAAGGTATTTAGCAAAAGATTCTGAAGGAAATGAGATGTTTTTCCAAAATGGAATGGAAAGGGGATAATTATTTTTGAATACTGCTGGAGAAGCCTATTGTCTGACATTGACTGGACATCTGTGAATTTCTGAGTGGGTTGGCATCAGTTTCATAGTTGGAGATTATTGATCATTTTATAAATTACTAGTGGTGACCCAGGTCTGTAATTATATACATGTGTTGTTATATTTATATCATTATTGTTCCCAGAATTTGGATTTCACTATTTGGGTGAAGAAGCTGCAATTCTTTCTCAAAAAAACCTTCACCGTTTTGCTTCCCGCCAGTCTTTAGTCATTTTTTTTTGAAGACTTGATAATTTTTATTTTGCTTCTATTCTTTGCTTTCGGGAGTCCATTTGATTTTCTTTCATGTAAATGTTGCAGCATTGTTCATGACCTCTAAACTTCCAAGACTCCATTATAGCCCCTAAATTTAAAGGATAATCACTGTTGTAAAGTTTTGGAGCCTTAATAAATGGTTAAAATTACTTTGACATTCGTTGCCTGTGGTACTCTTGTTTTTAATTTCCAATGATATTTCCTCAAACTAATTGAAACGTTTTTGCATTCCACACTCAACTTTCCCAGATAAATACTTGCAACATTCTGTATTGTCCACATGCTTTAGGTGTAACAGCTAGCTTATGGTACTTGTTGTCCTGCACCTGCGTCATGAGAAGCTCTGGAACCCTGCCATTCTGTTAGTTTGTTTTTCTCTGTCCTGACCCCAGCCATCACTTCACTCTCTGCATTAGATCTTGTTGCCAAGAATCTGCAGCCTCTCCATAATGATTAACTTAGATTAGGCAGACTCTGATTTATGGCTTTTATGTTTTGTTTTTCCCAGGTTTCTTTAGAAACTTGGGGCTCCCATTGACTGGCGTGCAGTGCCTCCTGTGTCACTGCCTCATGCAATACAATACCTGAATCAAGCACACAACAGCTTTTTAGTCCAGGATTGAGTCTACCACGGCTTTATGTACGAAAAAAGGTAATGGCCCATTCATGGGTCTCATGATGGCTGAAATATCTGCCCATCAGTGAAGCATGATGCTCGAACTTACGTATCACATGAACTAGCCCTGACCAAAACTTTTAAATCATCTCTGGCAACAGAGGAGGTTCCAGAAGACTGGAGGACAGCTAACATATTTCCATTTTACAAGAACAGTGATAGAGATACACCAGGAAACTCTAGACCAATGAGTCTGACATCAGTGGCACAGAAACTGGGAGAAAATACTGAAGAAGAAAGTTAATCTGCATTTGGAGAGGCAAGGTTTGATCAGGAGTGGTCAGCATGGCTTTGGCAGAGGGAGGTCACAGTCAAAACGTGTGGCGCTAGAAAAGCTAGGTTAGGCAGCATACGAGGATCAGGAGAGTCGATGTTTTGGGCATAAGCCCTTCATCAGCAGAGGGAGATCACACCTAACAAATCTGGTTGAATTTTTTTTGAGGAGATAGCCACGTGTGTAGGTGAAGGTACAGCACCTAGTCATAGAGACCTAGAGCATGGAAACAGACCCCTTTGGCCTAAACTGGCCAATGCCAATCAAAATGTCCATCTACGCCAAACCCATTTCCCTGCACCTGACCCATATCCTTTAAACATATCCTAGGGTTCAGAAAAGATTTACAAGGATATTGCCAGGGTTGGAAGATTTTAGCAATAGCTAGAGGTTAAATAGGCTGTGGGGCTCTTTTCCCTGGAGCGTTGGAGGCTGAGGGGTGTCCTTAAAGGTTTATAAAATCATGAGGGGCATGGGTAGGGTAAATAGGCAAGATGTTTTCCCTGGCGTGGGAGAGTCCAGAACGAGAGAGCATAGGTTTAAGGTGAGCAAGAAAAGATATAAAAGGGGCGGTATAGAATGACCTACCAGAGGAAGTGGTGGAGGCTAGTACAATTGCAACATTTAACTGGATGGGTATATGAATAGAAGGGTTTGGAGGGAAATGTGCCAGGTGCTGGCAGGTGGGACTACATTGGGTTGGGATATCTGGTCGGCATGGACGAGTTGGACCGAATGATCTGTTTCTGTGCTGTACATCTCTATGACTCTAGCTGTCTATTTGTCAAAATGTCTTTTAAATGTTATTAATGTACCCACCTCAACTATTTCCACTGGCAACTCATATGAGTGCTACCTTCTGTGTAAAACAAAAATTGCTCTTCAGGTTCCCTTTTATTCTTTTCCCTCTAATGTGAGACTGATGCCCTCTTGTCCTCGATACCCCAATTCTGGGAAAAAGTCTAAGTGCATTCACCCTATCCATGTCTCTCATGATCTGCTACACTTCTAGAAGATCCCCTCCTCAGTCTCCTGCACTCTTTTTATTAAAATAAAGTCCTATCTTGTCTAACCTCTCCCTATAACTCAGACCCTTGAGTCCTGGCATTGTCCTGTAAATTTCTTCTGCACTCTTTCCAGTTGAATAAATACTTCCTACAGAAAGTTAACCAAAACTGAACAATAGTCCAAGTGTGGCCTCTACAACATCCTGTACAACTGCAACGTAACATCCCAACTTCTGTACTCAGTGCTCTGACTAATGAAGGCTAGTTGTGCCAAAAGCCTTTTCCACTGGCTGTCTAGCTATGACTCCATTTTCAGAGAATTGTGCAACTGAACTCCAAGGTCCCTCTGTTCCACTATACTCCTTAAGGCCTTTCCATTCATCATGAAGCTCCTACCTTAATTTACCTCTTCAAAATGCAAGACCTCACACACTTTTATCTGTATTAAATTCTATTTGCCATTTATCAGCCCACTTCCCCAGTTGATCAAGGTCCTGCTGCTATTTCTGATAACATTCCTCATTTGTCCATGATACTTCCTATTTTAGTGTCATCTGTGAACTTGCAAATCATGCCTTGTATATTCTCATCCAAATTGTTGATAATAGATAATAAACAGCAATAGGCCCTGAGGTGCTCCACTAGTCGCAGGCCTCCAGTCTCACAAGCATCCTTCCACTGTAACAGTCTGCTTCCTACAGTCAAGCCAATTGTGTATCCAAATTGCCAGCTCACCTTCCAGAGCAGCTACCATGTGGAATCTTACCAAAGGCCTTACGGAAATCTATATAGATGACTTGATGGAGCTTATATGAATTTCCCAAATGCCTTTGACAAGGTCCTGCATGGAAAACAGACAACTAAGGTAAAAGCTCTTGGGATCCAGGGTAATTTAGCAAGTTGGATCCAAAGGTGGTTTTGTATTAGGAGTCAGGCAATTTTGTGACTAGAATCTGGTATGCAGTGGTGTACCACAGGGATCAGTGCTGGGTCCCTTTTCATTGTTTGTAATATTCATAAATGATGTAGTAAAGAACGTCGGAGGATATGATAAGTAAGTTTGCAGATGGCATGTAGTTTGGCCAGGTGGTTGACTATGAGGAGGAAGGTCTTGGATTACAGGAGGATATGAACAGATCAGTGGCATATGGAATTTAATCATGTAAATGTGAGGGAATGCACTTTAGAAGAAGTAACTAGATGAGGGAGTACTCAATGAATGGTAAGACTCTATGAAACCCAGAGAAACCGAGGATTCTTATGGTGCATGCTCACAGGTCCTTGAAAATTGCGGGCAGGTACACTGAGTAGTTAAGGCTTACAAGAGCTTGCCTTTATCGGTTGTGCCATAGGTTCTAAGAGCAGGAAGGCTATGTTGAAGCTGTACAGAGCTTTGGTTAGGTGACCACACTTTGAAGGATTTGATTGCACTGGAGGGGATGCAGCAGAGGTATTGCCTGGGTTAGAGCATTTTAGCTATGCAATGAGGCTGAATAACTTTAATTTTATTTTCTTTGGAGCAGAGAAGGTTGAGGGGGACCTAGTAGAGTTGTGTAAGATTGTGAGGGATGTTGGTAGACTGGATAGAAAGCTATTCCTCTCAGTTTGAAAAGTCAGTAACAGCAGGACACATTTTTAAAATGAAAGGCAGGAAGTTTTGGAGGGATTTGAGAAGGGATTTTACCCAGAGGATGGTGAGGGTCTGGTGTGCACTGCCTGTGAGAGTTTTTGAGGTGAGTAACCTTGAATCTTTAAGCACTTTTAAGTATCATAATGTTCAATGCGAGGAGTCTCTTGTGGGAACATGGGGTTAGATATTTTTGGTGGGCAGATTTTGATGGAGGGAAGCCTATGTATGATTCTATGTTTCTAAGACTGCCTTAGGCTCCCAGCAAGTCATCCATGCTGTATCAAGCATTTCCTCAAATCCAGCTGCACCGTCAAATGTCTCTAAGCATATGTGAATGTAGAGGGCTTTTGTGACTTAGTAGTAGTCTCCCTTCCTCTGTGCCAGGAGGCCTGGATTCAGCAAAGCTCAGCAGTGTCCTCATGATCTGTCCTACCTGCCAATCTCCCTTCCCACTTATCCGCTCCACACTCCCCTCTGACTTATCACCTCCATCCCCACCCCCATTCACCTATTGTACTCTTTGCTACCTTCTTTCCAGCACCCCCCCCCCCCCCCCCCCATATCTTTCCACCCTGAAGGCTCCCTGCCTCTATTCCTGATTAAGGGCTTTTGCCCGAAACGCCGATTTTCCTGCTCCTGGGGTGCTGCCTGACCTGCTGTACTTTTCCAGCACCACTCTGGTCTAAACAAAGGCTGGATTCAAGTCCTATCTGCTCCAGTGGTTTGATGTCACAATTCTGAACAGGTTGATTAAAGTTATCCTGCTTGAACACTGATCCGTGTTGAGAATTCAACTTCAGTTAACACAGATTCTCAGTCTATTGGGAGTAAGCAGCACATTCATTCACTTTTAATCAGTCTTTTTGTTTTAAGTGTACCATTGCCATTTTACGGAAGCTTTGTTTAGAGTTGACGTAATTTAGTTTTGAAAGGATGACTCCTTTTTAAAATGGAAGAAGTGAGCTCAGAAGAACATCTTTTTAGCATAATCTACAGTTAGGCAGTATGTTGCCGACAATTGTCGCTTGAGTATTTACTATGCTCTCAGAACTGCTTCCCTTTTGTTTACAGTGATCTTTCATTGATCCAGCATTTTCTTGGTACTCACCTAATATTAAGGAAGTTGAAAATTCATATCTACAAATGAACTTTGATGGCTGTGAGACTGGGGGTTGGGGAAGCCTGAAGATGACACGGGCGACACGGTGGCACAGTGGTTAGCACTGTTGCCTCACAGCGCCAGAGACCCGGGTTCAATTCCCGCCTCAGACGACTGACTGTGTGGAGTTTACATGTTCTCCCCGTGTCTGCGTGGGTTTCCTCCGGGTGCTCCGGTTTCCTCCCACAGTCCAAAGATGTGCAGGTCAGGTGAATTGGCCATGCTAAATTGCCCGTAGTGTTAGGTAAGGGGTAAATGCAGGGGCATGGGTGGGTTGCGCTTCGGCGGGTCGGTGTGGACTTGTTGGGCCGAAGGGCCTGTTTCCACACTGTAATGTAATTAAGCTAATCATGATGCAACAATTTTTTCAGTTTACTAAATCTTATTGTCAAGTTGTTAAAACTAAAATAAAACTTTATTCGTTGTTGATGAGTGTAATCAAAGTAAATTCAGTGTTAATTGCAAAGGAAATTCAATAAATACTTGAAAAGAAAATTTTTACAGGGGACTGGGAAAAGGGCGTAGGAAGGTGGAACTAACTGAATATTTTTTTTAAAGAGGCAGCACAGGAACTGATGAGCTGAATGGCCTCCTGCGCTGTGGGGTTCTATGAATATTGACGTTTGTAACACCTCAACAAGGTTGGCTGTAGTCACTATGGCGATATGGACGGGAAGGCAGGTTGAAAGTGGTCCCGAACAGATCATCACCGAGAACGTGCACAGCCACACATTTCAAAAAGCTACCCTTTCCCTTTGTAATGTAGTGCAGTAGCATTCCTGTACTGAGTCTTAAGTAATTTAATGCTGAGCTGTGTAGAGTCTAGGCATTTGATATGCTGGCAGGCTGTAAAAGCACAAATATGTAAAATGTCATTGCTATCGTCCAGCAGTGGAATTTGAAGTCGATGCTGGAAAAATATTAAAATTTTAATGTTCTTAAGTAGAACATATGGTCTCTGAGGAGTTAGAGAAGAGGTTTTCTTGCATTGAATTGATTTACATATGACATGGGGTTGAGTTCATTTTTGAAATTAAATGTTGCGAAAAAATTTTTTTAAAAAAGCCAGTTGTGAAAATGTCAGTGGAAGTATTTGACAGTAGAATTATTTGTTCTAGAAGTAGTGGGCTGATGGGTTAGGCATTGATTTCTTTGTGACTGTTACACAGTTCTCTGTGTGCAACTCTGAAACATCTGCTTTCATTTTGTTCCATTACCTGAGTAGGATGCATGTTTGGAAAGACTTGTTAATACTGACCTTTGTCAGTCTGCTTAAGACAGAGAAGATAATGTTGGTTTGGTCACTTTCATTGGCAGAAAGCGCAACTTTAAAAAAAAAATCATTTATTCGTGGGATACGAATACATCATTAGCTGGAACAACAATTAATTGCCCTTTGCCAATTGCCTTTAAGAAGGCAGTGGTGAGCTGCCTTCTAAACTGCTGTAGTCCATTTGGTACAGGTGGACCCACGATGTCATGAGGGTAGGAGATCTTGATTTTGATCAGCAGCAAAGGTTATCAGTTTGGACAATGGCCTCTAAGGATTCTTGATGAACGTATGTAGATTGTACACATTGCTGCTACTGAGCTTCGGTGATGCAGGCAGTGAATGTTTGTGGATGTAGTGCCAACCAAGTAAACTGCTTTGTTTTACATGTTGTTGAACATAGAACATTACAGCTCAGTTCAGGCTCTTTGGCTCTTAATGTTGTGCTGACCTGTGAAACTAATCTGAAGCCCATCTAACCTACACTATTCCACTCTCGTCCATATGCCTATCCAATGACCATTTAAATGACCTTAAAGTTGGCGAGTCTACTACTGTTGCAGGCAGAGTTCCACGCTCCTACTACTCTCTGAGTAAAGAAACTACCTCTGACATCTGTCCTTTATAAGTCACCCCTCAATTTAAAGCTATGTCCCCTTTGACTAGTCATACCATCCGAGAAAAAAAGGCTCTCACTGTCCAACCTATCTAACCCTCTGATTATTTTTTATGTCTTTTGTTGGAGCTGCACTCAACTAAGTAAATGGAGAGTATTCCGTCACATTCCTAACTTGTGGCTAGGTGGCGTCAGGAAGCATTTACATTTAAACTTATTCCCTCAACAGGTCTTTTAGACATCAGTTACTGAATTCAGGATTCCTAACACCTGACCTACTCTTATAGACACAATATGATTAGTCCAGTTCAGTTTCTGGACAATGGTAGCCCCCATGATATTGATAAGTGGTAATGCCATTGAATGTTAAGGGCTGATGGTTAGATTCTCTCTTGTTGGAGTTAGCCATTGCTTGGCACTTGTGACTCATTATCAGCCCAAGCTTGTATATTGTCCAGGTCTTGCTGCATTTAGGCTAACGTTCCCTCTAATTTATCCTACTGCTGCATGGACCTCTGAGGTCTGGACACAGGGATCTAAGGGGCAATGTTTTCACACTGAGGATGGTGTGTGTGTGGAGTGAGCTGCCAAAGGAAGTGGTGGAGGCTGGTACAATTACAACATTTAAAAGGCATCTGAATGGATATATGAATAGGAAGGGTTGAGAAGAATATGGGCCAAATGCTGGCAAGTGGGACTCTACTAATTTAGGATATCTGGTTGGTATGGACGAGTTGGATTGAAGGGTCTTTTTCCATGCTGTATGACTCTATGATCCTTCTCTCAAAATGGGTATTGTTTACACGACAAAATAGTAAAGCAAAAAAAAATCTTTAAAATTTATTTACAATCTTGTTTGTAGGATTGGGAATCCTGGTATGTTTTGGCATTGTTAAATTGCATTAACCTCTCTCTGATAATCTTCATAGGGGATACCTACCTGCTTGGGTGACTTGACAGATCAACCTCGCAGCATCATCAAGAATGAAATGTTCAGACAGCACTTTGCTGATTTGAATTTTTTTATGCTTGACACAATGTTTTACCCATTTTACCTCTGCCATTGAAGTTGGGCAAGATAGTATTTTTACCCCTTTTAGACTAGCTGTTTGTAAACAAAATATTTCCTATGCTAATAGAAGAATTTCAGTGAAACTTACTTAACTGATCAGGAATGACCCAAGAAAGAATGATTTTGCTTTTGACAAACTTCCCAATCCAGGTTGCACAATTTCATTAGTCTTTCGATGTTAATCGGTTGTTTAATGCGATCAATTGTTTTAGAATATTGTGAATTGCCTCAGCTGCTATGGTGCAACTTTGTCATAGTTGTTATTCGGTGAGTAGTTTTCAGAGCAACCCATTGTATGGGGATCTTAATGAGATGGGAAGTCTTAATTGAAATGTCTCTTTTCGGTTTCGTAGTTAGAGAATATTGACCATGCAGGAGAGAGCCTTAGTCAACCTCCAAAGTAAATCATGTTGGCTCAATCAAATGGTGTGCTCTGAAAGATGGGTTTTTGCTGTTCTTTGATAGCTATTTGCTTTCTCTCACTCCAAGTGAATCTCCTAAGGGAGTTCCCCTGCAAAATAAAGTACTGAAATAGCAGGATGCTGACAAATCCTTAGTTAGTAAAGTGATCAGCTGTTTTGATTTTGGTCTGGTGGTTTGCAACTTAATTTAAGGGCAGTGTGCACAGTGGTAGCATCCCTACCTGTGAGCCAGGGTGCTCAGGTGAACTCTCTTATACTCCAGAAACTTTTTTTGTAACTCTAGTTGATGTTGGTGTTGGTGTTTTGCAAACTTGGGTATGCAATTTAGACAAAGTAGGGTGTTGTTTGAATGTTTGCTTTGAAAATGAAATCAGTGAATCAAGTCTATTGTTCCTTGTAAATAACTTCTTATTTACAATATTGGAGATGTATGTGTAACTCTAAGAATGAGAGTTTAATATCAGCAGCTTTTTAATTGTAAGACTTGAATTTATCTTGCTGCCAATGCAATGAAATACTGTGGCTTTTTATGACATTCCACCAACGTGTCTGTGTCCTTTTTGAAGTTCTGTACTATTGTCCTCAAAGCTTGCAATGGGAATTATGTAAAGTTTAGATCTTTCGTCTTCCTTCTGCCATTATGCAGATCAGTCATCAGTACGAAGTGAAAATTAGTGTAAATTTAGTATATAAACAAGGGGAAATCTCAAAAATGCCAACTTGCTTGAATAATTTATAAAGGTTATAAGGTGCAAAAACATTGGGTTATTCAAATATTGTTAGATATGATGGGAGAGCTGTTACAAGAGACTGTTGAGCTTCAAAATGCACTTTCAGGTGAACAATTAATTGCATTATATTTTAGGATCTTTGTTTTAAAGTTCACTGCTTACCAAATCAGCTTGAGAAATCTATAATCCTGCTATATTTATTTGTTTCAATGTTCTTTCAGGGAATATAGGTCTTGATGGTAGGGACAACATTTATTTCTTATTCCTCATTATTTTTGAATTAAGTGGCTTGCCAGCCCATTTCAGAGGGCAGTTTTTAGAGTTTACTCTTCATCCTTGAAATGTAGATATCCTTCAAAAAATACCTGAGACAAGCATTCAATTCTAAACTTTGTTAATTGAATTTAAAATCTTCCGTGGTGGGATTTGAAATGTTCACAGGCATTAACCAGGTCACTGGATCACTACATTACCACTGTACCACTACCTCCCCCTGATCAAGGTCCCTAAAAGCTTCGCATTTTTTAAACTCCTCCATCATGGCTTCCTTCAAAAGCATAATATACAGAAGAAACTCTGCATCCTGGCTGTATATGGGGAGAACTGGAACTGGAAACGTTACTTCTGCTTTCTGTCCACAGATGCTGTCAGACCTGCAACATTCCTCCAGGAATTTCTGTTTTTGTGCCTTCAACACCTGTTAAGTGTTTTCTTAACTTGCCTGCCACCACCTTACCCATGCTTCATATGCTTTTAATAGTTTGCTCTCTTTATTGAAGAAAGATGTAAATGTGTTAGAAATAGTTCAAACAATGTTTGCTAGATTGATATCTGTAGTAGGAGAAAGTGAGGACTGCAGATGCTGGAGATCAGAGTCAAGAGCATGATGCTGGAAAAGCTCAGCACGTCATACAGAATCCGAGGAACAGGAGAATCGACACTTCGGACATAAGCCCTTCATTAGGATTGAGGCTTATGGGCCGGGGACTGAGCGATAAATGGCAGGGGGCTGGGACTGGGGGAAGAGATAGCTGAAGGTAGGGGAGAAGGTGATAGGAGGTTGGAGTGGATAGATGGGTAAGACGATGGACAGGTCAAGAGGGCAGTGCCGAGTTAGAGGCTTGGGACTAGGATAAGGTGGGAGGAGGGGAAATGAGAAAATTGGTGAAATCCATACTAATCCTGTGTGGTTGCACGGTCCCAAGGTGGAAGGTGAGGCATTCTTCCTCCAGGCATTGGGTGTTCGGGTTTTGTGATGGAAGAGGCCCAGCGCCTGCATGTCCTTGGTGCAGAGGGGTGGGGGGGTGGTGAAAGAGTGGAAGTGTTCAGCCATGGGGCAGTGGAGTTGGTTGGTGTGGATGTCCCAGAGATGTCCTCTGAAACAATTCGCAAGTTGGTGTCCTGTCTCCCCGATGTAGAGGTGATCTCATTGGGTGCAACGTATACAGTAGATAACGTTTGTGGAGATACAGGTAAATTCTGTTGGATGTGGAAGGATCCTTTGAGGCCTTGGATGAAGTTGAGGGAGGAGGTGTGGGTGCCGATTTTGCACTTCTTGCGGTGGCAGTGAAGGTGCCGGGAGAGGGGTGTGAGCTAGTTAGGTGGCATGGATCTGACTAGGGAGTCATGGAGGGAATGGTCTTTCCGAAACACTGACTGGTGGGGAGGGAAATATATCCATAGTGACGGGGTCCGTTTGTAGGTGGCAGAAGTGGCGGATGATGATATGTATTCTGAGGTTAGTGGTGTGAAAGGTGAGGACTAGGGGGGGTTCTGTCCTTGTTGCATTGGGAGGGGTGGGCTTCAAGGGCAGAGGTTCGGGAAGTGGAGGAGATGCGCTGGAGGGCACTGTCAACCATGTGGGCGGACTTTGTAGAAGGAGGCCATCTGGGATATTTTATGATGGAATTGGCCTCCTGGGAACCGGAGGCAGAGGAATTGGGAATAAGGGATGGCATTATTACAGGAGGTAGGATGGGAGGTGGTGTAGTCCAGGTAGCTGTTGGAGTTGGTGGGTCTGACTTGTAGTCAGTTTGTAATAGATGTCTGTGGTTAGTCAGTTGCCGGAGATTGAGGTGGTGATGGAGAGGTCCAGGAAGGGGAGGGAGGTGTCTGGGATGGTCGGGGTGAAAGGTGTTAGTGAAGTTGATGAACTGTTCAACCTCCTTGTGAGAGCACGAGGTAGTGACGATACAGTCGTTGATGAAGTGGGTGAAAAGGTGGGGGATGGTGCTGGTGTAGTTGCAGAATATAGTACCCTCCTCCCACCTTATGCCTGAAATGGTGATTTTACTGCTGCTTGGATGCTGTCTGACTTGCTGTGCTTTTCCAGCACCATGCTCTCGACTCTGATATCTGCAGTGATTAAGTTGTCTTATAAGTAAAGATTAACAGATTGGGCTTGTTTCTGCTGGAGTTTAGAAGAGTGAGGTGTAACTTGATTGAAGTCTAAGGATTCTGTTAGACTTTGTCAAGATGAACATGGAAAGGATGTCTCTTAAAACTGAAAGGAGATGGGAACTTTGAATAAGAAACAACAACCAGATCAGCCGTGATCTCATTAAATGGTGAAGTGGTCTTGAAGGGCTGAAAGGCCTACTTCTGCTCCTAGTTCAGTGATGCATAAGTGCAGCGGCACAGTTTTTAAAATAATTTTGTGTTGGATAAAACTTCTGAATGCATATATTTATTGTATTTTTTCTTAGTGTGATACAGACACTGGCTACATCATCAGATTTGTTGATGAAAGCCAATATCGATTTTTGTTTGACTGACTGCCCTGAATAGATATGTTTTAATCCTTTTCAAAGCTGCACTTTGTGCAAATCATTCTTTCCAATTGTCTCCAATCTCCTAAATAGTGACTGACCTTCACCTCTAATCCTGATGATCTTTCTTAAAGAGCTTCCTCCTCCTTGCTCCAACAATCGTGTTTCTTCTGAAAACTATCGAGTTAATTCATTTCATTCGGGTCAGATCCTATGCCCTCTGAATTTCAGTAAGATTTCTGGACCTGATTTATGTTCTTCTCCTTTGTGTGCCTGTACATTCCCCTTATTTTGTGCTGTCCTTTGTATCTGTCTCTTCCGTGTTAACTACCACTACATCTGGGAAATGCTCTTGTGTTCATCCCTGTTGTAATAATCATGGTTCATCTCCTTTGCCCTTCAGATTACCATCCTATTGCCCATTCATTAATGCTCTTGGAAGTTGCGGAGACCCATTATAAGAAGGAATATGATGATGTTAGGCTGATATGTGTGGAATCTGTGTTAATGATTTTCAGCTCACTCTTATGAATTGAATTCAGAGCTGATACTGAACTACAGAGAAAGGGTTTGAAGTTTGCAGAAATGAATGTACAACCAGTTTGTCTGAATTTGTATGTAATCCTTTATTAAGTAAATTATGCCTCTCAGTGAATGCAATGAATTTTCTAAGTATTGTCAGTAAATAACCAATTTCTTTAGGTAGAAACAGTTCACTAAATTGAAGCATCTGCATATAACGCTGAAAATGATTTGATGCTGATAATTAGCTATTACAAAGTGAGGTGTGTTTTAATAGAAATTATTCGATGTTTTCCTTTGAATCATTATCTTTGGGCTGTAGTGGAATGTTCTGGTGATAGAAATTTGCAACTTGGATTGAAGTAAGACTTAAAATTGCATTCTGGAAGCCCGTTGAGCCTTTTGATCTTATGAACCTTTAAAAGTTATATGTCTTCTCTGCTTAAAAATATATACTACTGCTTTTAATTTGTTATATTAATGCTTCAGGACAGAATATATAGTTTCTTTCAGTATATCCTGCTGCAAATCCTAAAAATGTTTAATGGCAGCTTTATTTATTTGTCACTGTCACCTCGGGATTGAATTTCCCTTATTTTGGGAGTGGAGGGGAAAGGTAGACATAGTGAGTATAGGGTAAATAGAAAAATTGACACTTTTCCCTGAGGGAGAGCTGGTGAGAACTTTCATTGTGAGGGTAATCCTCTGTATAACTTCAGAGGGCATGGATGTCGTGTAATGTCAACTAGTTAATCGTACAACAACTTTGTGCAGGTGGATATCAGAATTTAACTTGTGGAAAACAGGAAATTAGCTTTGCTCAAATTTCCCTCCAATAAGTTCTTTAACACAGAGCACCTTTTACTGTGTGAGAAAGCAGATTGTGAGTAAGGGCAAGTATTTGGCTGAGTTAGATTGGAACTGGGACAAGGTGGGGGTAGGGGAAATGAAACTGGTGAAATCCACTTGATGCCATGAGTTAGAGGGTCATGAGGTGGAAGATGAGCCGTTATTCCTCCTGGCGTCGGATGGTAAGGGAGTGGCAGTGGAGGAGGCCCAGAACCTGCATGTCCTTGATGGAGTGGGAGGGGGATTTGAAGTGTTTGGCCACGGGGCAGTGGAGTTGGTTGGTGCAGGTGTCCAGGAGATGTTCTCTGAAGTGCTCTGCGAGTAGGTGTCCTGTCTCCCCAGTGTAGAGGAGACTGCATCAGGAGCAACATACAGTAAATGATGTGTGGAAGTGCAGGTGAAACCTTGATGGATGTGGAAGGGTCCTTTGGAACCTAGGACGGAGGCAAGGGGAGAGGTGTGGGCGCAGGTTTTGTAATTCCTGTGGTGGCAGGGGAAGATGCCAGGAGGGGAGGGTGGAATGTTGGAGGGGCACATGGTAGTCATGGAGGGAATGGTCTTTAAGGAAAGCAGATAGGGGTGTGGAGGGAAATATATCTGGTGGTGCACACACCAGATGGCCACCTCCTTTAAAGACCATAATTTCCCCTCCCACGTGGTTGTTGATGCCCTCCAGCGCATCTCATCCACTTCCTGCACCTCCGCCTCGAACCCTACCCCTCCAACTGCAACAAGGACAGAACCCCCCTGGTCCTCACCTTCCACCTCACCAACCTCCGTATATATCACATCATCCTCTGCCATTTCCACTACCAGAGATATTTTTCCCTCCCCCACCCCATCCGCTTTCTGTAAAGGCTACTTCGTCAGGCCTGTGACCAGCGGTGTGCCACAAGTATCGGTGCTGGGTCCACTGCTTTTTATTTACATAGATGATTTGAATGTGAACATAGGAGGTATACGTAGTAAGTTTGCAGATGACAAAAAGAAATTGGAGGTAAAGTGGTCAGCGAAGAAGGTTACTGCCAAGATCAAAGGGACCTTGATGAGATGGGCCAGTGGGTCAAGGAATGGCAGATGGAATTTCATTTAGATAAATGTGAGGTGCTGCATTTTGGAAAGGCAAATCAGGGCAGGACTTATACACTTAATGTTAAAGTCCTAGGGCATGTTGCTGAACAAAGAGACCTTGGAGTGCAGGTTTACATATCCTTAAAAGTAGAGATGCAGGTAAACAGATAGTGAAGGAGGCGTTTGGTATGCTTTCCTTTTATTGGTCAATGCATGGAGAATAGGGCTTTAGAGGTAATGTGTCTATACAGGGCATTGGTTAGGTCATTTTTGGAATACTGTGTGCAGTTCTGGTCTCCCTGCTGTAGGAAGGATGTTGTGAAACTTGAAAGGATTCAGAAAGGATTTACAAGGAGTTTGCCAGTGTTGTAGGGTTTGAACTTTTGGGAGAGACTGAATAGGCTGGGGCTATATTCCCTGGAGTGTTGGAGGCTGAGGGGCGACCTTATAGAGGTTTATAAAATCCATGAACATGGATAGGGAGAATAGACAAGGTCTTTTCCCTGAGGTAAGGGAGTCCAAGACTAGAGGGCATAGTTTCAGGAGAAAGATTTAAAAGGGACCGAAGGGGCAACATGTCATCAGAGAGTGGCAGATGTATGGACTGAGCTGCCAGAGGAAGTGGTGGAGGCTGGTAAAATTGCAGCATTTGAAAGACACCTGGATGGGTATATGACCATAAGACCATAAGACATAGGAGTGGAAGTAAGGCCATTCGGCCCATCGAGTCCACTCCGCCATTCAATCATGGCTGATGCGCATTTCAGCTCCACTTGCCAGCGTTCTCCCCGTAGCCCTTAATTCCTCTAGACAACAAGAACCTATCAATCTCGGCCTTGAAGACATTTAGCGTCCCGGCTTCCACTGCACTCCGTGGCAATGAATTCCACAGGCCCACCACTCTCTGGCTGAAGAAATGTCTCCGCATTTCCGTTTTGAAATGACCCCCTCTAATTCTAAGGCTGTGTCCACGGGTCCTAGTCTCCTCGCCTAACAGAAACAATTTTCTAGCATCCACCTTTTCAAAGCCATGTATTATTTTGTACGTCTCTATTAGATCTCCCCTTAATCTTCTAAACTCCAATGAATACAATCCCAGTATCCTCAGCCGTTCCTCATATGCTAGACCTGTCATTCCAGGGATCATCCGTGTGAATCTCCGCTGGACACGTTCCAGTGCCAGTATGTCCTTCCTGAGGTGTGGGGACCAAAACTGGACACAGTACTCCAAATGGGGCCTAACCAGAGCTTTATAAAGTCTTAGTAGTACATCTCTGCTTTTATATTCCAGCCCACTTGAGATAAGAGACAACATTGCATTCGCTTTCTTAATCACAGACTCAACCTGCATGTTTACCTTTAGAGAATCCTCGACTAGCACTCCCAGATCCCTTTGTGCTTTGGCTTTATTAAGTTTCTCACCATTTAGAAAGTAGTCCATGCTTTTATTCTTTTTGCCAAAGTGCAAGACCTCGCACTTGCTCACGTTAAATTCCATCAGCCATTTCCTGGACCACTCTCCCAACCTGTCTAGATCCTTCTGTAGCCTCCCCACTTCCTCAGTACTACCTGCCTGTCCACCTAACTTCGTATCATGACTAGGAAGGATTTTTGAGGAATATGTGCCAAATGCAAGCAGATGGGATGAGATAAATTTATCTGTTTGGCATGGACGAGTTGGAATCGAAGGGTCTGTTTCCGTGCTGTATGGCTATATGATGACTGTATGTGACAATAATAAATCTAATCAAAAGTCTTAGATTTGTAGGGTCTCTTTATTTACTTATTTATTCATTCATGCACAGGATGAGGTGGCAGGGGGAGAAGAAATTCAGGACAGCTGATGTTTATGGATATCAAGAATTCTAGACTGGAGAGGTTACAGAGTATTCCTGTGCTGGATGTCTGTTGTGGTTTCGTGGAATTCCTGTAAATTTGAATTAATAGGATGAAGCGGCCTAACTTATTTGCATAGCTAAACTTTCATACTTACAGATCTCATTAACTTCTCCAACTGAAATAAATGAATCTATATTGTATTCAGTTCTGAGCTTTAGAAAGGGTGGCCTGGTAAGACAGAGAGATTTATTAAATGGCTCCAAGGATAATGGATTTCAGTTATGCGGAAAGCCTAGGGAAGTTGAGATTGTCCTTTATGGAGAAGGCAATATTCCTTTGGATATGCACTTGAGATGCTTTTCAAAAGAAATGTAAGGTGAAAATAAAATGGATGATTGTTTTTCAGCTGGCATGGCCACTATGAGCTGAATGATCTCCTGTGCTGTAAACTTTTCTCCTCCTTTGTTCATGAGGAGTATGGCAGATGGACCAAATTATGAAGGGCTTTGATACAGTAATTGTGGTGAAACTGTTTCCATTGGCAGGAGGGATAGCTACCAAAGATTACCAATTTAAAATCATTTGGGCGGCACGGTGGCTCAGTGGTTAGCACTATTCCCTCACACCGCCAGGGACCTGGGTTCGATTCTAGCCTCGGCAACTGTCTGTGTGGAGTTTGCCCGTGTCTGCATGGGTTTCCTCTGGGTGCTCCAGTTTCCTTCCACAGTGCAAAGATGTGCAAGTTAGGTGAATTGGCCATGCTAAATTGCCCACATTATTCAGGGATATGTAAGCTAGGTGCATTAGTCAGGGGGAATGTAGAGTAGTAGGGTGGGGGAGTGGGTCTTGGTGGGATATTCTTCAGAGGGTTGATGTGGACTGAATGGCCTGCAGGGTTCTATACTGCAGGGATTCTATGATAATTGGCTAGAGCACAAGAGGAGAAACGTGGTTTCTTTTTGTTCACTTGAAGTTATGATTTTGAGTGCCTGAAAGGATGGTGAATAATCGCTTTCAAGTGAGAATTGGATAAATACGTGAAGAGAAATAAATTGAAAGGCTGTGGAGAAGGAACTTGGGGAGTGGAATCAATTGGCTAGTTTCTTTTTCAAATACTTGGCAGAGGCTACATCCTGTGACGTATGACAACCAGTATCTGTTATAAGTTTAATGTGAACAAGGTTGAGGTAGCGTTATTGTGATGTGGGAAGAATACCCCAGAATGTTATCTTTAAATAACCTTGTGTAAAAGCATCAACCTCACCAACATTAATCTGTTTCAAATGTTTAGCATGTGCAAACAAAAACAGTAATGTTTCATTCCTCATCCAACCACACCCCAACTGAAAACTGAATTCAGTCCCAGTGGCGAAATGCTGAACTTCAAGGACCTGGCTGTCCCTTTTTCTCCAATTGCTGATTCCTAGTTTGAGATGTCTGTAGGCAGATCTGCCTAAATATTCCAAATACTGCATTCCACCAGGGCCAAAAATTGATGCCAGACTGTAGCAGTCACAAGAGCATTCTTGCCTAAGAGTCTTCCCTGAAATGTAATTAAACATGCCTTACAGCTGTTGGAACTTATAACCTGCCTGACAGCAGAGGCAGAAGGGTGTTTGCACATATTACTGTTTACTAGACCAGTTAGTTGATCTTGTTGGTAATTTTGCTTTTCAAGATGTCTGTTCAAGATCCAAGTGTAACCCTACATGTCTATACCTCCTTGCCTCTGTTCATTATGTTTAGTTAAAATCAAGCAGATTTTTAAAGTTCTCCATGGGTTAAATGTTAGATTGTGTTTCCAGCAGCTATTGTTTAGCTAGGACACCCCTCCTGGGGTTGCTTAATGCTTGAACCTTCATTATTGTGAATCAACATCTTGATCTGTAGGAAAATAAAGTTATTCTTGTAGGCGGTACATAGAACAGTACAGCACAGGAATGGGTCTTTAAGCCCACTGTGTTTTCTGCCGAACACTGTGCCAAATTAAACTAATCCCTGCTGCCTGCCTTTAATCCATATCCACCCATTCCTTGCATATTCATTTGCTTATCCAAAAGCCCCTTAAACACTCCAATGTGCCTCCAACTCCACTCCGACGACACATTCCAAACACCTACCCCTCTGTGTAAAAGAAAATTGCCCCTCCATCTATTTTGAATCTTCCCCCCCCCCCCCCCCCAACACACCCACATGCACCCGAAGTGCATGCCCCCCAGTATGAGACATTTCAACTCTTTGTGGGGGTGGGGGATTCTGACTGTCAACCCTATCCAAACCCCTCATAATATTATAGACTTCCATCAAGTCTCCCCTCAGCCTCCACCACTCCAGAGAAAACAAACTGAGATTTTCTAGCTCATATCCTTTAATCCAGACAGCATCCTGGTAAACTACTACTGTGTCCTCTCCAAAGCCTCTGCATCCTTCCTGTAACATAGTGACCAGAATTGATCGCGATACTCAGTGTGGACTAACCAAAGTTTTATAAAGTTGCAACATAGCCTCTTGACTCTTGTACCCAGTGTCCCGACCAACAAAGGCAAGCATGCCATATGCCACCTTCACCACCCTATCTACTTATGTGGCCAATTTTAAGGAGCTATGCACATGAACCTCAAGATCCCTCTCTACATGACTGTGTATACTTTTCCTTAACACTGGTATGATTCAGTTTCATGCTGACCTTTTTGAACAAAGAAAAATATAGCAGCAGTGCAGCCAGTACTTGGAGTATTTGTTTCCCCTCACCAATCTGACAAACCCTTCTTGAGAAATGCACTTGGAATCTTCTGCCCACTTATGTAATTTGCTGTTACATCAAATAAAACTCTGTGGGCAGGCTTCACTCAAGTGAGCCCAGACTTGAACAGTATCCACACACATTCAGTCTTAGTGCTTGATGTTAAACTGGACTGTTAACAATTTTTTTTTGTCATTTCAAACATTCAGGTGAACTTCCAACCATGTATTGACACCATGACCAAGACCTCCTATTTTCACCTCTTAACATTGTCTGACTTTGTCCTACTTCATCTTACTTGCTGCTGAAATACTCCTCCGCTTTGATACCATAAAGCCTTCTGCTTTGGAATTTTTCTTTTTATCAAAGCCACTCAGGACTTTCCTTCTGTCGTGACTGTTTTGCAGACTGCTAATGTGTATTTTGTTTTCTCTTTTGTCTGACCAGTTTCTTCTACAGAAAGAACCTTACTTACTCACTGATCCTCTTGTAGATGGCTCTGTCTGTCTGTCTTAAAGGTAACTTATTTCTGTCTCTGCCTCACTATATCATAGGGCATATTGCTAGGCAGCAATGCAATTTTTTCTCTACTATCCATATTTTCTGAAGCATTGATGTGTTCATAGAATATAGAACATTACAGTGCAGTACAGGCCCTTTGGCCCTCGATGTTGCACCGACCTGTGGAACCAATCTGAAGTCCATCTAACCTACACTATTCCGTTCTTGTCCATATGCCTATCCAATGATCATTTAAATGACCTTAAAGTTAGCAAGTCTACTACTGTTACAGGCAGTGCATTCCATGCCTCTACTAATCTCTGAGTAAAGAAACTACCTCTAACATCTATTACCCCTCAATTTAAAGCTATGTTCCCTTATGCTAACCATTGCTATCTGAGGAAAAGGGCTCTTACTGTCCAACCTATCTAACCTTCTAATTATCTCATGTCTCAATTAAGTTGCCTCTCAACCACCTTCTCTCTAATGAAAGCAGTCTCTAGTCCCTCAGCCGTGCCTTATAAGACCCTCCCTCCATACCAGGTAACATCCAAGTAAATCTCCTTTCAGCCCTTTCCAAAGCTTCCAAATCCTTCCTATAATGCGGTGACCAGAACTGTACACAATACTCCTAGTGTGGCCGCACCAGAGTTTTGTACAGCGGCAGCATGATCTCATGGTTCCGAAAGTCAATTCTTCTACCAATAAAAGCTAAAACACCATATGCCTTCTTAACAATCCTTGCAACTTCCAAAGATCTATGCACCTCGACACTGCGATCTCTCTGCTCATCTACACTACCAAGAATCTTATCATTAGCCCAGTACTCTGCATTCCTGTTACTCCTTCCAAAATGAATCACCTCACACTTTTCCACATTAAACTCCATTTGCCACCTAGCAGCCCAGCTCTGCAGCTTATCAGTGTCTCTCTGTAACCTGCAGCATCCTGTGTAACTATCCACAATTCTACCAACCTTAATGTCGTCTGCAAATTTATTAACCCATCCTTCTATGCCTCACCAGGTCATTTATATAAATATCAAACAACAGTGGACCCAAGACAGATCCTTGCAGTACTCTACTCGTAATTGAAATCTAGGTTGAATTTTTCCCATCAACCACCACCCTCTTCTTTCAGCTAGCCAATTTCTGATCCAAATCACCAAATCATAATTAATCCCATGCCTCCATATTTTCCGTTATAGCCTACTGTGGGGAACCTTATCAAATGCCTTACTGATATCCATATACCCTACATCAACCGTTTTTCCCTCATCGACCTGTTTGGTCACCTTCTCAAAGAACTCAATAAGGTTTGTAAGACACTACCTACACTTCACAAAGCCATGTTGACTATCCTAATCAATTTAGGATTTATAATCATCTAGAGATGACTATCTCTTAGAACCCTTTACCTACAACTGAAGTAATGCTCACAGGTCTATAATTTCCAGGTTATCTCTATTCCTCTTCTTGAACAAGGGGACAACATTTGCTATCCTCCAGTCTTCTGGCACTATTCTTGTAGACAATGACGACCTAAGGATTAAAGCCAAAGGCTCAGCAATTACCTCCCGGGCCTATCAAAGAATCTTAGGATAAATCCCACCCGGCCCATGTGACTTAGCTATTTTTACACTTTCCAGAATTGCAAACACCTTCTCGTTATGCACCTCAATCCCATCTAGTCTAGTAGCCTGTATCTCAGTGTTCTCCTCGATCACATTGTCTTTTTCCAGGTGTGAGTACTAACGAAAAGTATTCATTTAGCGCCTCGCCTATCTCCTCTGACTCTAGCCACAAATTCTCACGACTATGCCTGATTGGCCCTAATCATACTCTAGTCATTCTTTTATTCCTGATATAACTATAGAAAGTTTTAAGGTATTCCCTGATCCTAACTGCCATTGACTTCTCATGTTGCCTCTTGACTCTTCTTAGCTCTCTCTTTAGGTCTTTCCTGGCTAACTTGTAACTCTCAAGCGCCCTAACTGAGCCATCACATCTCATCCTAACATGAGTCTTCTTTCTTTTGACAAGAGATTCAATTTCTATAGCTCCCGCGTTCGACAACTTCCTCCCTGCCTGACCGGTACATACTTATCAAGGACCCGCAGTAGCTGGTCCTTGAATAAGCTCCACATTTCTATTCTGCCCATCCCCTGCAGTTTCCTTGCCCGTCCTATGCATCCTGAATCTTGTCTCATCATATCGTAATTGCCTTCTACCCCCAGCGATAACTCTTGCAGTCCGGTATATACCTATCCCTTTCCTTCACGAAAGAAAAAATACCTGAACTGTGGTCACTATCACCAAAGTGCTCACCTACCTTCAAATCTAACACCTGTTTGGGTTCATTACCCAGTACCAAATCTAATGTGGCTTCGCCCCTTTTGGTCTGTCCACGTACTGTCAGGAATCCCTCCTGCACACATTGGACTTAAACTGACCCATCTAAAGTACTTGAACTATAGTATTCCCAGTCAATATTTGGAAAGTTAAAGTCCCCCATAACAACTACCTTGTCACTCTCTCTCCTATCGAGGATCATCTTTGCTGTCCTATCCTCTACATCGCTGGAACTATTTGAAGGCCTATAGAAAACTCTCACCGGGGTAACCCCTCCTTTCCTGTTTCTAATCTCAGCCCATACTACCTCAGTCGACCCTTTCTGCAACCTTAATACTGTCCTTGGTTAACAGTTCCATACCACCCCCTCTTTTACCAATTTCTCTGTTCTTACTGAAACATCTAAATCCTGGAACCTGCAATAACCATTCCTGTTCTTGCTCTACCCATGTCTCTGAAATAGCAACAACATTGAAATCCCAGGTACCAACCCACGCTGCAAGTTCACCCACCTTATTCCGGATGCTCCTGGTGTTGAGGTAGACACACCAAACCAACTTCTTGCTTGCTGGTGCCTTCTTGCGATCTCAAAACCTTAGTTCTGACTTCACTACTCTCATCTTCCTGTATACTCGAACTACAATTTCTGTTCCCTTCCCCCGGCTGAATTAGTTTAAACAAAGTTTGAGTTTTCAAGCTTTGTTTGAGTTTGTTTGAATTCACCTCAAGCATATTTACTAAAGCTATGTTTACTCCATTCATAACATTCTGCATAGAAATGCAAAGCAAGCTTAAAATTATGTATTCTCTCTGTCCACTTTAAACCCAACTTTCCGAACATTAATTAGCCATCAATGAAGGAGAAGTGAATTAGAAGTTGAATTCTCAGTTTGTATTATTTCTGCCTACTTGTTTGCCTTTGTGTTAAGAAAGTACATGACTGAAAATAGCTGACATGATTGGCATCATTCTGTCCTTTTGTAAACTAGAAACGTGATCTCTGCACATCACTTCACTGTCACTGAATGAGAACATATTGTTCAGTCTTGAAAGGTCATGAATTGCTTATTTGTCATCCTACCCTGTTTTCTCATGAAACCTTGTTTAAAAACTCAAAGTATTTGGAACAGGAAAAAACCATGAGAGTCAATAAGCCCGTCTTCTTTCAATTTTTTTTTGACCCATGCACCTGCCATCTCACCATGTCACTCAATCCCATCTTCTATCCAAATTTTTAATTTCCACCCACTCACCATTTTGTCTCAATATCTATGACCGGGGCTGACCCGTGATAATGAACTGTAATGTGTCCTGTTTTTATTTCTCTGCTAGGGAAACTACATTACAGGCAGCTTCTGCTCTGCTTCTTTAGAGGAATTTGGTTGTACAAATACAAGATTTCAATAAAACTTGGTACCCAAGGAAGACCTAATTATTTTTTGGCCAAGATGCAGGTCTGGATCCTGGAAATATTGAAAGTATCGATGAGCGTTGGGAGATAGGATGAGTTGACTTTGTTAAAAAATATTATAAGTTCTGTGGGTTTTATTTATCATGTTGTGGTGGACTTTGTCACAGCTGTCAAAATGTGAGCAGAGTTTTTTGGAACTGGTTGCATATGTATTAGCTTGAACCTTCTTCAATGAAATGGAATTAAAAAACAAAATCTTCAGCTTTGTAATCACGGGCTATCGACTAGGCAAAGAGAAACCTCAAAGAAGAATTTCATAATCGTATAGAACTAACATACTGACAAATGTGTGTACTTTGCTGAGTGTCCACTCCACTTGTCATGTAAATTCAATGCTTTAATGTGTGAACATTTGTAAAAATCCTTTAATGAAATGATTTGCTGATGCCAGTTGGTTTTGTTCATGTCACAATAGCATGAGAGGATATTAGGTAACCATCAAGGACACCTGACCATCAATTATAAATACAATTTTATGGAGAGGGAATGGTTTGACTTCTCTGAGTGGGTATGTATCGTGAGATAATCTCGAGTGAAATGATTTATTTGTCAGCCTTGTGTTAGTGGTGGTGGAGGAGGGGAGGCTGTATTGGTGGGTGGTGTAGAGGTTGCATCCTTTATGGTGGTCTGATATGAAAATGGTCCAGATGGCTTAATGTGCACTCGCCTTCAGGTAGTCCATGTGCACATTATTCCCATGAACAGAGAGTTAAAGGTGCAAAAGCAAGAAAGCAATGCAGCTTCCTCATACCTTTGTCATTTTCTTTTAAAAACCTTTTGAGCATTTTGCATGCCATTGAAGTGGAGCAACTTGTTTTATCAGGAAGTGTAGTGCTGCTCTCAAGTGTCTTCCTCAGTTATATGCTGTTTTCCTTGGACTAGGGTTTGAAGCTGCAGCCTTAGGCTTGATGACAAAAGTATCAATAAAAAAACAACCTGACACAAGCAGCACAAACTGCAAACTTGTGTTCCCAAAAATAGAGTAGGGACAGTGCACCTTCCCGTCATGTAGCTGTGCTGAAGATCTTCATTGTAGGCTGGACCAGATCATATGTCTGAAAATGAGCTTGTTAACTCTGTGGTTTCTCTTATACTTTTGTGAACTGTGGACTATTAACTGACTGTTATTCTGAAATTGCTGCATGTAGAAGAATAATTTTCCTCTGATAAGATTGGACAATGTACATGAAAAATAATGGAAATCTGAGATCCAAGATGGCGGCCATCTGAGTGGTCTGCTGTGCTGGGCCATACCCCCGGCAAGGTGGACCTTTACCTCCCCTCGTCAACCACCCCAGGAGAAAAACAAATTGCTAATATCTAGAACTGCTAAAATTGTGGCTTAACAGCTTTAAGACCAGGATGAAAGCAAATAAAGGAAAGGGGCCTAAAGCAGTGCAGCAGGCAGGGCACTCCCCTACTGCATCGGGGGTGCCTGCAGCTATTGCTTAAACTCCTGGGGTGGCCCCTTTGGATTTAATGGGGCAGCAGCAGTTACTCTCTGAGTTTGCTATATTCTGAGAAAAGATTGAAGCAGCGGTGGAACCACTATCTGCCATGCTGAACAAGCATGAGCGGGAAATTCAACTGTTGGATTGAAGAGTAGAGGCAGTGGAGGAGAGCACCGTAACATTGGAGACCGTGGCAGAGGTCTCCGGAGGAAGGATCCAATCGCTCGAAGATCAGGTTTGGGTCCTACAGGAACAAGTGGTTGACCTGGAAAATAAAAATAGAAGACAAAACTTACGTGGGTCTTCTGGAACACGAGGAAGACGAAAACCTCGTTGGCTTCCTGGAGAGGTGGCTCACTAAGCTCCTGGGGCTGGAGTTGGAGTTGGGTCTGTTGTGTGGAGTGGGCCCAATGGATTGAAATGCACAGGTCTGGGTTGGACCCGCGCCCCTGTAGGGTCCTTGTGCGACTGCTGCATTATAAAGAAAAATAGTTAGTGATTGAAACAGCAAGAAGACCGGGAAGAGATGCACAGGCTTTAATGTACAAAGACTCAAGAATAATGTTTTTTTCAGGACTTCTCAGGAGCCCTAATTAATAAGAGAAGGGTGTTTGAAGTTATGAGAAAGTTAAGGGATCTGAACATTCAGTATTTCTTGAGGTACCTGGCCGTGTTACATTTCGCTTATGGAGGGGCGGTATATAATTTTGATTCTGCAGAAAAGGCAAAGGACCTTTGAATTCTCTGAATTAAAGGACTCAGATTGGGGTGGGGTGGGGAGAGGCATTGCTACGGACTATAGCATAGGTTTTTTTTTGCTCTTTCTTTTCACCTTTCTCCCTCTTGTTTTTTGTGGTTATCCACTTTATATGTACTGCCTCGCTGTAAAACTGGAATTATTTCGTACATCGGTTGGTTGGGTATTATCTGGGGCTTTTTCTCTTACTGTTGCTCTTTTGTTTTTGGATTGGGGGTGGCTTTGCCTGTGGCTAAGATGTGTGGAGGGGGTGGTGGAAGGCATCCATTGTTAACTCTCAGAATGTAAATAATAGGTTTTCTTCATTTGTGAATTGCCTGGCGCTAGGACACGGCCTCAGCTGGAGTTGGGATGGTAGCAAGGATTGGAAGGAGTTCCCCCTGTGGGTAAGGGTGGAATCTCTTGTGAATTGGGGATTATATGGATGTTTTCTCCAGTTAAATGTAGCGATTAGTTTTTTTAGTTGTAATAATTTTTATAGAAGTTTTCAGACTTTATAGAGTTAATGTCTTTGTCGCTAGCTGTATCTCAGATACACTTCCTCCTCTTCGGGAAACCACTGGCTGCCCTGGACAACCATGGCTAGTGATCCGTTCAGGTGGTGCACCTGGAATGTAAAAGGGAGCCATTCCCCCACTAAAGGAAAGAAGGTGCTGTCAAGCCTTAGGAAGGAAAGGATGGACATTGCCCTGCTGCAGGAGACGCATTTAACTGATAAGGAACATCTGAAAATGCAGCTGTGGGGTTATGACAGGGTATTCGTCTCCTCCTTTAACTCTAAGGGTAGAGGAATGGCTATACTGGGAAGAAAGAACTAGGTAAAAACAATGACTGCAGATGCTGGAAACCAGATTTTGGATTAGTGGTGCTGGAAGAGCACAGCAGTTCAGGCAGCATCCGAGGAGCAGCAAAATCGATGTTTCGGGTAAAAGCCCTTCATCAAGAAAGAACCTCCCATTCTAGGTAATTGAGCAAATTAAGGACGAAATTAAGGATGGTTCATCATTCTTAAAGCTTTAATACATGGAGAAGAGTATGACTTTCTTAATTGTATCGTTGAAAATGTGTTGCTGGAAAAGCGCAGCAGGTCAGGCAGCATCCAAGGAAGAGGAGAATTTCCTTTTTCAGGAAATGGTATCGTATTGTTGTTTGTTATGGTATGGTATTGTATTGTTTCCTGGCGCACCCCTTTAAATTTCTAATTGATGCAGTTGCTAAATTAATGAGTCTTGGGGCACGCCACACGATCATAGGATGGGATTTTAACTGCGGAATGGGTCCTGAGGTAGACAGGATGCCAAGGAGTCTGGTGGGCATGCTTGTGCACTCTATAAGCAGTTGGTGGACATGTGTGAGGAGTTGGGATTGGTGGATGTGTGGAGGTATCTCCACCCTAATGAAAGAGACTTTACTTTCTATTCCAACCCACACAAGTGCCATATGTGAATTGACATGTTTTTTATGCCATCCGATTGTTTGGACAGAACATTGGCATGCAAAATTGGCAATATAGCTGTGTCGGACCATGCACCAGTGTATTTAGATGTTAAAATCAAGGATGGTAGAATAGATGCACAGCACCAGCACATGGGCCCATTCCTGTTAAGGGATAGCAAATTTGTTGAGTACATCACAGGAAAGGTCAGGACCTTCTGGGATATCAATTCTGGTATGGCCAGTGATCCGGCAATATTTTGGGAGGTACTAACGAGGTATTCAGAGTTGATTTTGGCTTGATGTTGAAGTCTTGCAGTCGAGATGTGCCCTCATTAATCTATTATTTATGGATAAAATGAAATCTGTGACCAAGCAGTGTAAGAGTCCAATCGTCTAAAATACGGTGAAGGCGTGGAGGATAATGAGGCAAGACGAGGGCAGTTGGCTTAAGACCTCACTGTTTACTCTATTGGTGGGAGCTCAATTGACTCCAGCTTTAAGCTGTAGGAGAATAAGGAAATTTCCTGTCAGAGATTTATTCGAGGGGGAGGTCTTGATGTCATTTAGCCAGCTAAGTCAGAAATATGTATTGTCTAATAGGGATTCTTTCCGGTGCATTAAGATAAGGGATTATGTACAGAGGAAGACCACACTCCTGAATCGATTTTACAAGTCAGACGTGGAGAAAAGACTGCTCCAGTGTACGAACACACTTTCAGTCAGTACTTTGTATCGTTTACAGAAGGGCCAAGCCTTAGGGGACACTGAGGGACTCTGTAGGACGTGGAATCGAGAGCTAGGAGAGGTATGGGAAAATGTAAGGAAAATTTCAGTATGTAGCAGAGCACAGGCCATGCTATTGAAGATTTTGCACTGGGCTCATATGACGCCAGAGAGGCTAACTAAGTTCAAGAGAGGATTGTCATCAGGGCGTCCCTAATGTAATATTGGTATAGGCACTCTTACAACATGACCCATAGCAGTGTTAAGGTCCAGAGATACTGGAGTGCTGAAGTAAAGGAGCTGAAGGAGATCTTGGAGATCAAAGTTAAAGTGGATCTGGTATTTCTTCTTCTGGAGTTGCCAAATTTGCCCTCTCTGGGGGAACACTGGAAAGACTGTGTGTAACATTCTTACCCACTGTGCAAGGACAAACATTTTGATGAGTTGGACGTTGGAAAAACGACCAGGTCTTATGGGGTAGGGTAGGCTGATGATGGAGCATCTTCCCCCAAGACTACCTCACAAATATGGTACACCCCAAAATGGAGCAGTTTTATAAGATGTGGCGACCCTTTTTACATTATATTGACTCAAACTTATCAGCAATATTAATTAGGGCCGTGGTATAGCCGTAGGAATCTGTTTGGGTGTCCGTGGGGCCCTAGGAGGGGGAGGCGGGGGGGGGGGGGGGAAAGAATACAGGTACAATGACTAGTGTTCCTAGGAATGGGAGTGTCAGTGGAGGTGTGATGAGTGAAATAGAATAAAGTAGTGAGATATAATTTAATTGGTTAATTTGAACTCAGTTTAATTTATTTTTTATTAAATTTGTTTGTAGTTTAGTTTAAGTAGAAACGTCTTCTGGTAGGATAGTAGGTAGTTTATTATTAAAAGTATCGTGATAGGACATTGTACCGCCTCTATCTGTATTTTGATTTACTCTTTTTTTTTGTGTGTGTATAGATGTTTTGTAAAAGATTTTAAAAGGTTTTTAATAAAATATTTATTTTTACAAAAATACCCATGGAAATCTACAGTGTGAGGAGATTGAGTACTTTAGACAGGTGACTAAACGAATGGGTCAAAGAGTGTGGTGCTGGAAAAGTGCAGCCAGTCAGGCAGTGTCTGAGGAGCAGAAGAGTCGACATTTCGAGCACAAGCCCTTCATTAGGAAAGGGAACTATTTCTGTAAAGACGTACCTCACATTAATAAAACATCCTTTAAAGAGATCTAGATCTCATGGTTTCTGAATGCTTGGCAGTCGTCATTGAAGTGAGTTTTTAAAAAATGCTAGAGACATTGTCTCAGAGATAGTTACTCATTAGTTATTGTTTCGACAGTTCCTTGATATTGCTAACATTGTCTAGTCAAGTATCTCACTTCTACTTGCAGGTTCTTGCTGTGTGCAAATTAATTGCTTCAATTTATTTATTACATTGCAACAGTGACTATCCTTCCAAAGTACCTCTTAGTCCATGAAGTACATTTGTGCATCTTGAGGCTGTGAAAGACGCTGTAAGCAAAACGTTCTTCCTATAGTTGTATCAATTCTGTGCAGGATGTTTTGTGTGTTAACAAACTGAGAACCCAATTATATTGCAACATTGGATTGGTTGCATTCTGTAGTGGTCAATAAAAGACTCAAAGCTTTCAGGGCAGTAAGAAATCAACATTAGCATTGGATTGCACTTGTACGTTCCAATTCTTTTTTACACATAATGTCCCTACCGCTGAGCCGGGAGACCTGGGTTCCAGTCCCATCTACTCCACAGGCGTGTAGCAATAACTTTCAACAGGTCCGAATACAAAAAAAAATCCAAAATAACTCTAGACAATAGGTGCAGGAGTAGGCCATTCTGCCGTTCGAGCTTGCACCACCATTCGATATGATCATGGCTGATCATCCTTAATCAGTATCCTGTTCCTGCCTTATCTCCATAACCCTTGATTCCACAATCCTTGAGAGCCCTATCCAACTCTTTCTTAAATGAATCCAGAGACTAGGCCTCCACTGCCCTCTGGGGCAGAGCATTCCACACAGCCACCACTCTCTGGGTGAAGAAGTTTCTCCTCATTTCTGTCCTAAATGGTCTACCCCATATTTTTAAGCTGTGTCCTCTGGTTCGGCACTCACCCATCAGTGGAAACATGTTTCCTACCTCCAGAGTGTCCAATCCTTTAATAATCTTGTATGTCTCAATCATACCCCCTCTCAGTCCTCTAAACTCAAGGGTATACAAGCCCAGTCACTCCAGTCTTTCAGTGCAAGGTAATCCTGCCATTCCAGGAATTGACCTCGTGAACCTACGCTGCACTCCCTCAATAGCCAGAATGTCTTTCCTCAAATTTGGAGACCAGAACTGCACACAGTACACCAGGTGTAGTCTCACCAGGGCCCTGTACAGCTGCAGAAGAACCTCTTTGCTTTTATACTCAATCCCTCTTGTTATGAAGGCCAGCATGCTATTAGCCTTCTTCACTACCTGCTGTACCTGCATGCTTACCTTCATTGACTGGTATACAAGAACACCCAGATCTCTCTGTACTGCCCCTTTACCTAAATTGATCTCATTTAGGTAGTATTCTGCCTTTCTGTTCTTGCCACCAAAGTGGATAACCATACATTTATCCACATTAAACTGCATCTGCTATGCATCTGACCACTCACCTAACGTATCCAGGTCACCCTGTAATCTCCTAACATCCTCCTCATATTTCACCCTGCCACCCAGCTTAGTGTCATCAGCAAATTTGCTAATATTATTACTAATACTATCTTCTATATCATTAACATATATTGTAAAAAGCTGCGGTCCCAGTACTGATCCCTGCAATACCCCACTGGTCACTGCCTGCCATTCCGAAATGGAGCCGTTTATCATTACCCTTTGTTTCCTATCAGCCAACCAACTTTCAATCCAAGTTAGTACTTTGCCCCCAATACCATGCGCACTAACCTCCTATGTGGGATTTTATCAAAAGCTTTCTGAAAGTCCAGGTACACTAAATCTACTGGATCTCCCTTGTCCATCTTCAGAGTTACATCCTCAAAAAATTCCAGAAGATTAGTCAAGCATGATTTCCCCTTCATAAATCCATGCTGACTCTGTCCTATCCTGTTACTACTATCCAGATGTGCCGTAATTTCATCCTTTATAATAGACTCCAGCATCTTTCCCACCACTGAGGTCAGACTAATTGATCTATAATTTCCTGCTTTCTCTCTCCCACCTTTCTTAAAAAGTGGTATAACATTAGCCACCCTCCATCCGCAGGAACTGATCCTGAATCTATCGAACTCTGGAAAATAATCACCAATGCATCCACGATTTCTCGAGCCACCTCCTTCAGTACCCTGGGATGGAGACCATCAGGCCCCGGAGACTTATCAACCTTCAGACCTAACAGTTTCTCCAACACCAATTCTTGGCAAATATAAATTCCCTTCAGTTCAGGTCCTTCAGCCACTATTACCTCAGGGAGATTGCTTGTGTCTTCCCCAGTGAACACCGATCTGAAGTACCCATTTAATTCTTCTGCCATTTCTTTGTTCCCTGTAATATATTCCACTGTTTCTGTCTTCAAGGGCCCAATTTTAGTTTTAACCATTTTTTTGCCTTTCACATACCTAAAAAAGCTTTTACTATCCTCCTTCATATTATTGGCCAGTTTACCTTCATACCTCATTTTTTCTCTGCATATTTCCTTCTTAGTAATCCTCTGTTGTTCTTTAAACGCTTCCCAGTCCTCCGTTTTCCCACTTATCTTTGCTATGTTATACTTTTTCTCTTTTAACTTTATATGTTTCTGAACTTCCCATATCAGCCACGGCCACCCATGCCTCCTCCAAGGATCTTTCTTCCTTTTTGGAATGAACTGATCCTGCAACTTCTGCATTATACCCAGAAATATCTGCCATTGTTCCTCCACTGTCATCCCTGCTCAGGTATGGCACCATTGAACTTTGGCCAGCTCCTCCCTCATAGCTCTATAGTTCCCTTTATTCAACAGAAATATTGTCACTTCCGATTGTACCCTCTCCCTACAAATTGCAGATTGAAGCTTATTGTATTATGGTCACTACTTCCCAATGGCTCCTTCACTTCGAGGTCCCTGACCAATTCTGGTTCGTTACACAATACCAGATCCAGAATTGTCTTCTCCCTGGTCGGCTCCAGCACCAACTGTTCTAAGAATTCATCTCGGAGGCACTCCACAAAGTCTCTTTCTTGAGGTCCATTACCATCCTGATTCTCCCAGTCTACCTGCATGTTGAAATCCCCCATAACAACTGTAGTAACATCTTTGCAACAGGCCAATTTCAGCTCCTGATTTAACTTACATCCGGCATCCAGACTACTGTTTGGGGGCCTGTAGATAACTCCCAAGAGGATATTTTTATCCTTAGTATTTCTCAGCTCTATCCACATTGACTCTACATCCCCTGATTCTAGCCCCCCCCCACCCCCTGCAAGGGACTGAATATCATCCCTTACCAACATGGCCACCTCACCCCCTCTGCCCGTCATCTGTCCTTACGATAGCACGTGTAGCCTTGAATATTCATTTCCCAGGCCCTGTCCACTTGAAGCCACGTCTCAGTTATCCCCACAATATCATATCTGCCAATTTCCAAAAGAGCCTCAAGCTCATCCATCTTATTTCTAATGTTTCGTGCATTCATGTATAGTATTTTTCATTTTGTTACTGCCCTCACCTTTCCATCAACTTCTATTTCACTCAACCTTACAGCATGATCCCTTTCTGAGTTTTCTGCATCATTGATACTCTATTCAAAAGCCAAAGGCTCAACACGTTTCTGTTTTAACACTGAGGGGGCATGGTTCATAATTCCTTCCTTACTTAGAGTTTCTGCAACTCTGTCAGGTGATAGACATCCTCTCTGCTAAATATAACCACATTATCACCCAGTATCTAAAATGTAAAGTTGTAATTACTTACAGACTACATAATGTAAAAAGAAAGTCAGCCTTGCCCTTAATATATACTCAACAAGCTCAACATATCCCAAAGTGCTATACAGTAAGCAGTTTTGAAAGTCACATGTAAAATAGAAAACGCAGCACAAATTTACGCACAGCAAGCTGCTACAAGCTTCAACCTGATAAAGATCCAATGTTTTTTTTTGTGTGGTGTTGATTTGAAGGATAAATGTTGCCCAAGTCACCATAAAAAGCCCTCCTGCTCCTCTTTGAAATAGGGTTATGGGATCTTTTGTGCCTCCTTAAAATAATAGGTAAAGCTGCTACATCAGTTTGATGTCTTATCTGAAAGACAACATTGCCAACAATGTAACATTCCTTCACCCGTACACTGAAATGTCAGCCTTGATATTTGTGCTTAACCTGTGGTATTGAGGCAGAAGTTCTACTGAATAGATTCAGGAAAGAAAATTGGAAACTAATGTATTTAATCTACTTCATAAATTTTTGAATTCAATTAATTACTTCACTAAATTAGTTTTTAAAAATTTTTATGGTATTTGGTTTACCATATTTGACATCCTGGTCAGATTCTCAGAATTGCTACTGTGCTACTGAGCAGAAATTACTTTGCTTTTGCAGGGGATCCTACTATCTAGCTTAGGTTGCATCTGTTGGTTTTCTGTAGCAGGACTACAATAAAAATGGAGAGTTTGTACATCCTCATTCTGTATTTACACAAAATGAGAATCGCCAATGATATTTAATAGGTTCTGTTTCCATTTAAATTATTCAAGTGTCAACTATCAGTTATCAGACTTTGTCCTGGGATTTGTTTATAGCAGAGAGCTTTCTTTTTTTTCCTTTTTATTTGAATAATTTATTGTTCCAGAAAAGAGTTTGTAAAGCAATTAGTGAATGCTTAAATCATTTGATGAATTATTGATGAAATAAATTTCTTTGCAGTAGTTTAGCACAAAATGCAGTAATGAAACTGTACTCCAATTGCCAATAAAAATGAAAAAAAAATTATTTGTTGTTGGTAGGGATAAGCCTAGCTGTTCTTTTTTAATTAAAATGAAATGTAACTGGGGAAAAAAAGTGAGAAAAAAGGCGAAAGTGCGCAGCGGGCCAGCTGACATGTGAAAAAGAAATAAAGGTTAGATCTTCAGGTGGAACCTTTCATCCGATTCCCTGAAGGGTCATATGTTAAGCTAATAACCTATATTTCCTTTCTTGGTTGCTGACTTGACCTGCTGTGCATTGCCAGTACTACTTTTTGTCTGTATCACTGACTGTTTTGTTTTCTTTTATATTTAAATACATGTTATAACCTGTAATTATACCCTTTTTTTCTGATAGTTGTTATTTCTTCACTATATTATTAAGACTGAGTTCTGAAGATGTTGAAGAAGAAAGTGAGTTGTTGTGGAATGAGATATTCATCTTGTTTTTCTGAGCTGAATTTATCAGATTCATGATTTGAAATTAGCTGACCCTCGACACTACTTTACAGTCAATTAAATATGTTTGAAGTGTGGCTACTGTTTAATGTAAATACGTAGTTTGGACTTCTGCACTGTCACACTTGCATTGCGTTACAGTTCTAACATGTCCTTGGCAGTGAATGGCAGTGAATGGACCAATTGAATTCAGATTTTCAAAATAAACAAGCATCCATTGCAGTTAGTGTCTCTTTATTTGAACACCTACTATTGCCAATGTTTTTTGATCTGGACAAGGAGCCAAAAGGCTTCACCTTTTAAAGATGGGAAAAACTCTAACTTTTAATTCCTGCAATGAAACCTGTTGGATAGTCCATGTGGATGGAGTCAGCTGATGGCTTATTCATTGTTCTGAATTCAACTCTACAGTGTCATCTGATCTGCCCGCTATCAATTTGAACATTAAGATGAATAAATGGTCCCTTGGTTGGGCTATCAATGAGTAGCCAGTTGCTAAGAATGGTGTTAGTACAAAAGTGGAGTATTCCGTTGCACTTAGCTGGACTGGTGCAGCTCCATCAACACTCAAAATGCTTGACACCATCACAAGAATCCACTACCAATGTTCAGAAGCAGCAATTGGTTCTATCTGCACGAAACACTGCAGAAATTCACTAAAACCCCTTAGGTGGTACCTTCCAAACCCACTATTATTTCCATCTAGAAGAACAAGGGCAGATATGTGGGATATGAGCCATATGCTGGCAAATGGGACTAGATCACTTTAGAATATCTGGTCGGCTTGGGTGAGTTGGATCAAAGGGACTGTTTCTATGCTGTATAACTCTGACTCCATAACACCACCACGTGCAAGTTCTCCTCTAAGCCACTCACTATCATGACTTGGAAATATGTCACTGGTCAAACTTTCCTAGAATTCCCTTCCTCGTGGCATTGAGGGTCTAACTACAGTACATGTTCAACTGCATGCAATTGTTCAAGAAGGCAACTCACCATCACCACCTTCTCTAGGGCACCTAGGGATGGGCAATAAATATTGGCCCAGCCAACAATGCCCACATCCCATGTAAAGAAAAAAAGAATATTTTTCACTTAGTTAATTTTGAGAATTTGGAACTTTTGCAATTTTTTAAAAGTTTTTTTTATAATTTGTGTGCTCCATAATTGATTAGTTGCAAATATTTAGACAGCCAAAAAAAAAGTCAAATTGAAAGAGTCGAGAAGGAACAGCTTACAAGTTCTAAGGCAAGCATGTGCCTGTTAGCAAGAAAACAAAACTAGTTGTTTCAGCCAAGCCTTTTTTAAATTAAATATTTAAAGTAAAAGGAATCTGAACATAAAACCATAAATAGGAGCTGCAGAATCCCATCCAAACTCTTGGGAGAAGAAATATTTTCTCCATGTCTACTCTGTTAAGCCCGCTATGAATCTTGTGTTTCAAAGTGACTGCCTCTCATTCTTCAGGGCAGTGCAGTGCTTGTTCTTTTAGAAAAATCAATAATTCTGATCTACAAATTGCTGATTGATGGTTTCTTAAAAATAAGCCTCGGAGGTAGGTGCTTCATGTTAACATACTGTTGTCTTGATATTAAGAATACATAACTGCTAATGTAATTTCCGAGGTAGACAAGCAGGAGGCTGGAAGAACACAGCAAGGCAGGCTGCATCAGGAGGTGGAGACGTCAATGTTTTGGGTATAACCCTTCTTCAGAACTTCGTAACTGCTATGTAGTTTCCCATTCGCGGTCAGACCATCTCCTGTAACTTCTACTTTTTCTAACGGGGGCTCCTTGATAACAGAGCAGTTAAGTAAGGATCGAAATTCAAAATGAAGCTCAGACAATGGACTATCTATTAAAAAAAACTTCAAAACTAAACCATTCTGAAAAACAAGTACCCATCTTCAGATTTCTTACCCTTGTAAATGTCTTCGTGGTGCTTCAGTGCTGGCAACATCAGACTGAACATGCTGCTTAATATTGAAGTCAGACCCTATGCCTTAATGTGTAAGTGCAGGTTATGGTCACTCTTTGGAGGTGTTGTATGACTGAAACCTGACAAGGGGCTTTTCTATCTTTAAGGTTGGGCTACTGAGTTACATAATAACCTGGAAGTCATGCTTTCTATCTTGTAAACACTACTTTCTTTGCTGTACTTGTGCCACCTGCAAGTTAATTTTAGGTTAATATAGATCGCAAAGGAAAGCCTGCAGGCTATGTGTGAAGCTTCCTGCCTAAAAGGAGCTGTGGGAAAGGAAGGGAAAGGATTTGAGGAAGGCAGGAGAGAAATCCAGAAAAAAAATCTTGAGTTAAAACTTTTGATGGTGAGTTTATCACCTATTAAGTGCAATAAAATTGAAACATATATTTATGGGTTTAGCATTACCAGAGGACCTTTGCTGTTGAGTTAGGGGTCAGAGGTATAATTGGAGGAAAGTGGTAATAAGGTGCAGAAGAGCTAGTAGGTGCTTGTAAATTGTAAAATGCACAGTTAATCATGGAGGAAACTGAGATTTGCAAAGGGATATGTCTGGAGCTTAGCCGTGTGAAGTCTGCTTTGTTCTCAGATAAATGGTTATTTGTTAGATGCTCAACAGGCAGAGCAAGAATGCAGTGCAAGCTACATAACATTTCCTGTAAAAATCCTTGGTTCAATGCCAGTGAACTGGCAGAGTTCCAGTGAGTAGCAACAGATCCAGACAACAAAATGGAGAATGGTTCAACAGCTAATCTTATTCAACATGTCTAGATTTAATGAACATGAAAGCGGGGGGGTGGGAATCCTGATTTTACTGAGTGTTAATTTATCTGCTAGTCTTGATTAACCAAATTTATTTGCCCACCCATGCATTCCCTGGTTTAACTTGTCTGTAAAGATTTTTCAATGTACTGATTTGGAACCTGATTTACATTTCAGTGCTTCCACGCAGCATTCTTCGTTGATTAAAATAAAGGAGCAACTGTACATTTCCTTCCAGAGGTATATGCAGTTACTGCTTTTGTCTGTTCATTTTGTCATTTGAGATGAGGATGACTTTATCATTCTCCCCATTCTAAAACTTTGTCTAAAAGTAGGTATTTTTCATTTTGTTAATTGTCCTTTTGTATAGATTAGATTCCCTACAATGTGGAAACAGGCTCTTCGCCTCAACCAGTCCACACAGACCCTCCAAAGAGTAACCCACCCAGACCCATTTCCCTCTGACTAATGCACCTAATACTATGGACAATTTAGCATGGCCAATTCACCTGACCTGCACATCTTTGTGACTGTGGGAGGAAGCCGGAGCACCCAGAGGAAAGCCACGCAGACACTGGGAGAAAGTCACCCGAGGCTGAAAGTGAACCTGGGACCCTGGTGCTATGAGGCTGCAGTGCTAACCACCAAGCCACCGTGTCACCCTATATATAATGTTCTGGATAAAATTAGATAGTTTTCTTATAAAAAAAGGGGCAATCATACTGGAAATGTATTTCAAGTTTTTGTAACTGGAGTTCAATATTTTCAAATTGATTTTGTATTGTATAACAGTAAGGGGGCAAAGAAATTGCATTTGGGTAACACCTGTGACAATCTCCAGATCTCCTAAAAGCTTTACAGCTAACGAGGTTCATTTGAAATATAGTTTCAAACTATAGGGATCACAATAGACAATTTGTAGACAGCAATATGTATTGTATAAACTTTAATGCAAGGAGCCCAAGGGCACAGATAGGTGGGTCGGTGTACGTTACCTTAGTTATGACTCGGATGTGGCTGAAAGATAAGCAGAATTGGCAGCTCAACACTCCTGGCTTTTGGGTTTTCAAATGGATTAGACGATTAGAATAACCAGAGGGTGCTCACATTATTGATCAATAACTGATGAGGAATGATATGTTGGAAGGACCATCAAATTATGTCATATGGGTCAAGGTTTTAAAAAAAAACACAAAAGGGGCAAACATGCTATTGGTGTGCTGTAGGTTCCCTACACAGTTTGGGAGAGATAGAGAAACTAATACATAAACAAATTCCAGAGAAGTGTCAGAATAATAAGGGAGTCATGGGGAAGGGGGAATTTAAACTCCAAAATATTAACTGGGCTGCTTTTAATGAGTAAAGTAGGTATGAAATTCTTTAATTGCACCCAGCAAAATGTTTTTAGCCAGTATATAAATAGTTCAACAAAGTATGAGGCAGTTCTGTGCCTCTTATTTAGAAATGAGGCCAGGCATCTGGAGACGTATCCTTGGAGGAGCATTTTGGAGCTAGTGACCATAACTCAGATTTAGGATTGTTAGGGAAAAGGGTAATGATGGGCCAGGAAATAGAGTTCAAACTGAGGGAGAAATTAATTTTCCTGCGATAAAGAGGGAGAGCTCAGAAGAGCCAGGGGGAGACATGAGAAGTTGTTGGCACATAGGATCAGGGTAAACCCTAAGGCTTTCTATAGGTATTTAAGGAATAAAAGAATAACGAGAATAAGATTAGGGCCAATCAAGGATATTAGTGGGAAGTTGTGTGTGGAGTCAGAGGAGATGGGGAAGCACTAAATGAATATTTTTTGACAGTATTCACTCTAGAAAACGACAATGTTGTCGAGGAGAATACTGAGATACAGGCTACTATACCAGGGGAGATTGAGGTTCACAAGGAAGAAGTATTAGAAATCCTGCAGAGTGTGAAAATAGATGAGTCCCCTGGGCCGGATGGGATTTATCCTAGGATCCTCTGGGAAGCCAGGGAGGAGATTGCCGAGCCTTTGGCATTGATCTTTAAATCGTCATTGTCTACAGGAATAGTGCCAGAAGACTGGAGGATAGCAAATATGGTTCCCCTGTTCAAGAAAGGGAGTAGAGACAACCCTGGTAATTATAGACGAGTGAGCCTTACTTCAGTTGTTGGTAAAGTGTTGGAAAAGGTTGTAAGAGATAGGATTTATAATCACCTAGAAAAGAATAATTTGATTAGGGATAGTCAGCATGGTTTTGTGAAGGGTAGGTCGTGCCTCACAAACCTTTATTGAGTTCTTTGAGAAGGTGACCAAACAGGTAGATGAGAGTAAACCGGTTGATGTGGTGTATATGGATTTCAGGAAGGCGTTCAATAAGGTTCCCCACAGTAGGCTATTATACAAAATGCGGAGGAATGGGATTGTGGGAGATATGGCAGTTTGGATCAGTAATTGGCTTGCTGAAAGAAGACAGAGGGTGGTGGTTGATGGGAAATGTTCATCTTGGAGTCCAGTTACTAGTGGTGTACCGCAAGGGTCGGTGTTGTGTCCACTGTCGTTTGTCATTTTTATAAACGACCTGGATGAGGGCGTAAAAGGGTGGGTTGGTAAATTTGCAGACAACACTAAGATCAGTGGAGTTGTGGATAGTGACGAAGGATGTTGTAGGTTACAGAGAGATATAGATAAGCTGCAAAGCTGGGCTGAGAGGTGGCAAATGGAGTTTAATGCAGACAAGTGTAAGGTGATTCACTTTGGTCGGAGTAACCGGAATGCAAAGTACTGGGCTAATGGTAAGATTCTTGGTAATGTAGATGAGCAGAGAGATCCCTGTGTCCAGGTACACAGATCCTTGAAAGTTGCCACCCAAGTCGACAGGATTGTTAAGAAGGCTTAGTGTTTTAGCTTTTATTAATAGAGGGATCGAGTTCTGGAACCATGAGGTTATGCTGCAACTGTACAAAACTCTAGTGTGGCCACAGTTGGAGTATTGTGTACAGTTCTGGTCACCACATTATAAGAAGGATGTGGGAGCTTTGGAAAGGGTGCAGAGGAGATTTACTAGGATGTTGCCAGGTATGGAGGGAAGGTCTTATTAGGAAAGGCTGAGGGACTTGAGGCCGTTTTCATTAGAGAAGAAGAAGGTTGAGAGGTGACTTAATAGAGATATACAAGATAATCAGAGGGTTAGATAGGGTGGACAGGGAGAACCTTTTTCCAAGAACGGTGACGGCGAGCACAAGGAGGCATAGCTTTAAATTGAGGGGTGATAGATATAGGACAGATGTCAGAGGTAGTTTCTTTACTCAGAGTAGTAAGGGCATGGAATGCTTTGCCTGCCATGGTAGTAGATTCACCCAGTTTAAGTGCATTTAAGTCGTCATTGGACAAGCATATGGACGTTAATGGAATAGTGTAGGTTAGATGGGCTTTAGATTGCTATGACAGGTCGGCGCAACATCGAGGGCTGTACTGCACTGTAATGTTCTATGTTCTATAAACCATGGTTTCGCCCAAAAACTGGGAACAACTACTTGGAGATAAAAACAGAAAATACTGGAAAAACACACCAAGGTTGGCAGCATCTGTCCAGTTTGTGTTTGAATTCTGATATGACTTCAGAACTGAACTGGGTTGGGAAATATTTTTGACAGGAATGAAGAGGCAGGGAACCAGATGCTATAGAGGCCCAGTGCGAAAGATAAAGGTTTCCATTTGGGATTGAAGATGAATAGAGATGTAAAATAAATGTAAATTAAGCTGTTGAAGGGTGAAAAATGGATCCTATTTGCTGAGAACAGAGTAAACAAGGCACAAACCAGACAAGCCTTTGATTGAGGAAGAATGGCATAAGAATGTAAGAAAAATGGAGGGAAAACTTCATGAGGTCAGACTCTGAAGTTGTGAAATTCAATATTGAGTCCTAGAAGTAGTAAGATTACTAACAAAAAATGAGGTGTTGTTCCTTGAGCTTGCATTGTGCTTCATTGGAACATTGTAGCAGACCCAGGATAGAAAATGCTAGCATGAGAATAAGGAAATTGAAATGGCAAGTAACTGGATGCTTGGAATCTTTCCTGTGAACAGAGTGGAGATTTTCTGCAAGGAGTCATCCAGTCTGCATTTTGTGTCACCAATGCAAAGAAGATCACATTGTGAGCGTCAAATAGAGTAGACAACATTGAACAAAGTATACATAAAAAGCAGCTTCACCTTGAAGGTGTGTTTGGGGCCTTGACCAGTGAGGTGGTGAATGGGCAAGTGTTGCACCTTTAGTGATTTGCATGGGAAGTTGCCATTGGGAGGGTGAGGAAGTGTTGGGAGCGATTGGAGGAATGGATATGATTGTCATGGAGGAAACGGTCTTTGTAGAATGCTGAAGTGGAGGAGATGGGAACTTGTGTTTAGATGTGGCATCTTGCTGGAAGTGGTGGAAATAGCAGAGCGTGATCCTTTAAATGCAGGTACTGTTGAAAGTGAGGACAAGATAAATCTTATTGTTCTGGGAACAAGAGGAATGGGTGGGGGCAAAAATGTAGGAAGTCGGCCACATGATAACCATAGTGGAAGGGAATCTTGATTGAGAAAAGAGGTCATCAGAGACATGCCAGTGGAAGGTGGGTATCATCAGAACAGAGTAGAGTAGAGTAGCTTTTATTGGTCATCTCTACCATATACAACTGATACAGTAAAAACAAGACAGCGTTCCTCCAGGATCGAGGTGCTACGTGGACAGTACAAACTACACTATTATACAAAGGGCGGCATAAAGTATGTAAGTAGTGCAAAACATGCAAACTACAGTGTAATAAAAGAATGATTTAATAAATATTATTCAAGCAGCAATTTGAATTTGTGCAAAGAATTTCAGATGGAATAAAAGTCCGATCAAACAGTGTTAAGGAGCTTGGGCGAAGAAACTGTTGCAGTCAGGCCGTGAGAGACTGCATACTCTATCTTCTGCCAGATGGCAGGAGGGAGAAGAGTTTGACTGACGGGTGCGTGGGGTCTTCCATAATCCTCTTAGCCTTTTGGATGCAGCATGTGGTGTGGACATGACGAGGAGTTGGAAACTGGGGGAAATGGAATAGAATCAAGAGTGTGGTGCTGGAAATGCACAACAAGTCAGGCAGCATCCAAGGAGCAGGAGAATCCATATTTCTGGTATCAGCCCTTCATCAGGAATGCTCCTCGGATGCTGCCTGACCTGCTGTGCTTTTCCAGCACCATACTCTGTACTCTGATCTCCAGCATCGGCAGTCCTCACTTTCTCCAGAATGGAATAGAATCCTTACAAGACGTAAGCTTCTCATAGAAATTGATAAATAGTCTAATAGACAGAAAGAGAGAAGTCTGGAGATGGGTCTGGAGATGGATCAGGTGAAGGCAAGAGAAGAATGAAAATTGAAAGCAAATTGATTAATTTTCTTCAGTTATGCTTGAGCAGAAACTCTTATTAATAACGTCATTGATGTATTGGAGAAAGAGTTACAGGTAGGGGTCCCAAGTAGGACTGGATCAAGGAATGCTCAATGAACTTCAAAAAGTGACAGGCATAGCTGAGACCCATAGTTACAACTTTGATTTCGAGAAAGTGAAATGAATTAAGAGAAGTTGTTTAAAGTGAGAATAAGCTCAGCCAGACGAAGGGTGTTGGTAGAGTTGGAAACAGTTTAGCCTCTTCATGGAGGAAACAGAGTGCCTTTACACCACCCTCATGAAGGATGGATGTGTAGAAGTATTACACATCCAGGGTGAAGCAGAAAACAGCTCGGACCAGAAAACTGGAAATTGTGGAACAGATGTATAGCATTGGAAGAATCATGAAATTAAATGGGGAGAGACTGAAAAAGGAGGGAAAAGGTTAGAGATATAATACAAAATAAGTTCAATAAGGTAGGAGCAGGCTGAAATGATGAGACTCCGGGGCACTTGTTTGTAGATTTTGGGAATGAGGTTGAAGTGGGTTGTGCGGTGTTGGGGGCTATGAGGTGGGATGCTGTAAAGGGGAGATCTCCAGAAGAGATGAAAATAGTGTCAGCCCTGATTCATATGATCATAAGATATAGAAGCAAAATGAGGCTATTTGGCCCATCAAGTCTGCTCTGAATTCGATCCTGGTTGACAAGTTTCTCAACCCCATTCTCAAACCTTCTCCACATGACCCTTGATCCCTTACTAATCAAGAATTTATCTTTCGCTGTCTTAAATACTCAATGACTTGGCCTCCACGTTCCTCTGTGGCAAAAGTGATACAGCATGGAAACAGACCCTTCAATCCAACTCGTCCATTCCAAAAGGTATCCTAAACTCAACTAATCTCATTTGCCTGTATTTGGTCCATATCCCTCTGAACCTTTTCCTATTCATGTACCTGTCCAAATGTTTTTTCAATGATGTAATTATACCTGTCTCCTCCACTTTGTCTGGTAACTCATTCCAAACGAGCACCACTCTTTGTATGAAAAAGTTGCCACTCAGATTCCTTTTAAATCATTCCTTCTTACCTTTATACCTATGTCCTCTAGTTTTGGATTCACCTACCCTTGGAAAAAGACCTTGGTTATTCACCTTATTTTTGCCCCTCATGACTCTGTAAGGTTACCCTTCAGCCTCTGATGCTTTGGGGATAAAGGTCCCAACCAATCCAACTTCTCCTTTTATAACTCAAAGCCACTAGTCCAGTAAGGTGTTTGTAAAATTTTTCTGTACCCTTTCCAGTTTAGCAACATCTTTCCTATAGCAACTAGAATTGTGCACAGTGTTCCAAATGTGGCTTCAACAATGTCTTGCACAGTCACGTCATGACATCCCAACTCCTATACTCAATGCTCTGGTCCCAAATGCTACCTTTACCACCCTGTCCACATGCTATGCCTCCACCTGTCCTGCTACCTATAATGATCTATGTACACATGCATCGGTGTCCCTCTGGCTGCTACATTTCCTACCTTTTAAACAGTTACTCTTCTTCAAAAGTATGTATTGAAATAAAACAGTTTTGGTTGTGAAAGGTGCTGTATCAATACAAGTCTTTATTTCTTTCTTGATAAGTCCATGGACTGTGTGCTGGAGCGAGTTTCAAGAATGGTTTTAGGCTTCTCTGCCTTCCACAGTTGCAGCTGGAGGATACAGATGATCAAGACAAAGCTTTATTCAATGAGGAGCAGCTGGCCAAGAGTGAGGCCAAAGCTTAGGGTGGGGGGGGAGTGGGGTAAGGCATCTTAGTCTTTACAGTGAGAAATACAAGAGACAAATGAATTGCTCAGTCCTCTGCTCTGAAACTAAACTGCTTAGTGCCTACAGTCCTGTTAATTTCAGTCACCAACCCTTAATCCTGGGCTCTCTAACATTGAAGTTATTCCGTTCATTTTCTCAACCATGACTCCCTAATGAAGTAGATCTGTAAACTGCTCTCGATACAAATGAGTGTAATGTTTCCCAATGGTGTAGACATTTCTTATTTCCAAGAGATTACAGTTTGTTCCTACTGATCTCAGTAGTCTCTCTTAATTTTTTGTCTCCAGCAGGAGATGATAGTTCACACCGCAGGGAAAAGGTAACCTCTGATTCCTTATCCAAAATGGTCTAAAGTGGGGTAAATTAAGTTAGGAATTAACCATGATCTAACTGAGAGGTTAAATGGTGTGATCATGTTCCTGTGTTCCTCTGAGACAGGAGCATCCTCAGACACTGTGCTCTTCTTTAAATGGTTCCACAAATTCCCCACCCTCTGGCTGAAGAAATCCCTCTTCATCTCAGTTCTAAATGGTTGTCCCTTCACTCAGAGGCAGTGCCCTAGGGTCTCGTTCTCATACTAATGAAAACATCTTCTCCATGTCCACTGTACCTAGGCCTCTCAGTATTCTGTAAATTTCAATCAGATTCCCCCCTCCCATCCTTCTAAACTCCATTGAATACAGACCCAGAGTCCTTAACTGTTCTTCCTTATGGCAAACCCTTCATCCTGGGACCATTCTTGTAAACCTCCTGTGGACCCCCTCCAATGCCAGCACATCTTTCTTTAGATATGGGCCCCAGAACTGCTTACAGTACCCTAAATGCTGTCTGACCAACTCCAGCAGTACCTCTCTGCTCTTGTATTCTAGCCCTTTTGAAATGAATGCCAACATTGCATTTGCCTTGTAGGTTCAACTGGTGGTTAGCAAGTTAACCTGAAGAGATTCCTGAACTGGGACCCCCAAGTCCCTTTGTCCTTCAGATTTATGAAGCCTTTCCCCATTCTTCCAAAGTACATAGCCTCACACTTACTTACGTTGTCCACTTGCTGAGCATGCGCAAGACCTTCTGCAGCCTTCTTCGACATTACCTCTACCTCCATCTACAAGCATAGCAATAATGCCCTCAGTTCCTTCATCCAGATTGTTCATGTATAAGAATTAGTTGTAATTACTGACCCCTGGACAACTCTACTAGTCCCTGGCTGCCATCCTGAAAAAGTCCCGTTTACCCTTTTGCCTGCCTTCTGCCAGTACCTTACCCTTAACGGCATGGGCTTTTATCGTATTTAGCAGCCTCCTGTGTGATACCTCATCAAAGGCCTTCTGGAATTTGAAATAAATCAAGTCCACTGACTCTTTTTTGCGTAAGTTGCTCGTTACCTCCTCAAATAATTCTGACATATTAATCAGACATGACCTCCCTTGATGAAGTTGTGTTTATCAACTTTATTTTACCTATGCATTTCCAAGTATTCCGCAGTCTCATCCTTAATAATGGACACTCAAATTTTAACAATGACCAAGGTCAGTCTAGCCACCCTATAGTTTCCTGTCTTCTGCCTGTCTCCCTACTTAAACAGGGGTATCACATTTAACAATTTGCTTGTCCGCTGGGGTCCTCCATAACTCCAGTGATTTCTGAAATATCACCACCAACACCTTTACAAAAGCCTCAGCTATCTCCACCAGAACCCTGTGGTGTATTCCATCCAGTCTGGACAAATTATCCACCTTCAGAGCCCTTTTTTAAAAAAACTTAAAGACATTCTGACATTGGAGGCAATCCAGAGAAAATTTACTAGGTTAATCCCATGCCTGGAGGGATTTTCTTACAAGGTGAGCTTGAGTAGGTTGGGTTTGTTCTCCTTTGCGTTTCGGAGAATGAAAAGAGACCTTTTTGAAGCATAAAGGGTGCTCAAGATGCGAAGAGGTTGTCATGTTTCAAGGTTGAGATAGATAGGTTTTTAATCTGTAAGAGAGTCAAGGTTTATGTGGAAAAGGCAGGGAAGTGGAGTTGATCAGACATGATCTCATTAAATGGTGAAGCAGACTTGAAAGACTGATTGGCCTATGTCTGCTTCTTGGTGACAGGGTTTTAATAGAGCAAAACGTAAAATAAAGGAAAACACAAATTTTTTAAAATTTGAAGCCTGAAAGGCAAACTGTAAGTAGAATCTGAAGATGTGAGCATACACCTCAATGAATACTTCGCGTCCCCTCAATGAATACTTCATGTCAGTCTTCATAGTGGAAAAGGATGACATGGGTTGACGTAGGAATCAGGGTTCAAAGACTGAAATATTGGAGGAAAGGCCATCACCTCCCTTATTTGGCCCATCAAGTCTGCTCCATCTTTCAATGAGATCATGGCTGATCTGAAAATCCTCATCTAAGGGCAGGTTTGGCAAGCTTAAAAGCAGGTAAATGCACAAATCTGGAGGCTCTTGAGTGAGGCAAAAGAGGAGATTTCAGGGGTCCTGGTAGTAAATTTTAAGCCTGTCTATCCATAGGTAAGGTGAGGAAGGACTGGAGGACCCCTAACATTATCCCATTATTCAAAGCAAGAGGAAGGAATAGACCAGAACCTTGGTGGTGGGAGCCATATTAGAAAGAGTTCTGAGGAACAGAATATATCTTCAGTTGCAGAGATAAGATTTAGTGGTGGATGGTCAGCATGGAATTCGATTTAAGATTTTAGATTAGGTTCCCTACAGTGTGGAAACAGACTCTTCAGCCCAACAAGTCCACACCGACCCTCTGAAGAGCAACCCATCCAGACCCATTTCCCTCTGACGGATGCACCTAACACTATAGGCAATTTAGCATGGCCAATTCACCTGACATGCACATCTTTGGACCGTGGGAGGAACATAGAGCACTCTGAGGAAATCCATGCAGACACTAGGAGCATGTGCAAACTCCACACAGGCAGTTGTCCGAGGTAGGATTCTAACCTGGGTCCTAACACTGTGAGGCAGCAGTGCTAACCACTGAAGACCTAGAAACAATCATTAATATGTAAGAGGTAGTGTTGGGCAAGTTAATGGAGCTAAGGATAGACAAGTCTCTTGGCCCTGGTGGAATGTGTCCCAGGCGAAACATGTCTGAGATGGCGAGAGAAAGAGCACATGCATTGGTGGTAATTTTCCAAAATTCACTGGACTCTGAGGCAGTCCCAGCAGATTGGAAAACAGCAAATGTGATGCTACTGTTTAAAAAGGAAGATGGAAAAAAAGATGGGGAATTATAGACCGGTTAGCTTAACCTCTGTCGTGGGGAAGAATCTTGCATCTATTATCAAGGAAGAAATAACAAGGCATCTCGATAGAAGTTGTTCCGTTGGGCAGACGCAGCATGGATTCATGAAGGGCAGGTCATGCTTAACGAATCTTTTGGAATTCTATGAAGACATTACGAGCAAAGTGTATATGGTGCATCTAAATTTCCAAAAAGCCTTTGACAAGGTGCTGCACAAGAGGCTGTTGCATAAGATAAGGATGCATGGCCTTATGCTTATTAGCATGGATAGAGGATTGGTTGACTAACAGGAAGCAAAGAGTGGGGTTAAATGAGTGCAATTCTGGCTGGCAATCAGTGACTCGTGATGTGCCTCAGGATCGGTGTTGGAACTGCAATTATTCACAATTTATATAGATGATTTGGAGTTGGGGACCACGTGTAATGTGTTTGCAGATGACACTAAGATGAGTGGCAGAGCAAAGTGTGCAGAGGACTGTGAAATTTTGCAGAGCAACATAGATACTTTGAGTGAGTGGGCAAAGGTCTGGCAGATGGAATATAATGTTAATAAATGTGAAGTCATACATTTTGATAAGGGTAACAGTAAAAGGGATTATTACTTGAATGGTAAAAGGTTGCTGCATGCTGCTATGCAGCAGGTCCTGGGTGTCCTTATGCATGAATCGCAGAAGGTCGTCTGCAAGTACAAGAAGTAATTAGGAAGGCAAATGGAATTTTGTCCTTCATTGCTAAAGGGATTGAGTTTAAAAGCAGGGATGTTATTTTGCAGCTGTACAGGGTGCTGGTGAGACCACACCTGGAGTACTGCATGTAGTTTTGGTCTCCTTACTTGAGAAAGGATGTACTGGCACTGGAGGGGGTGCAGAGGAGTAGAGAATAGAGTGGAGCTGGAAAAGCACAGCAGGTCAGACAGCATCCAAGGAGCAGGAAAATTGACGTTTCGGGCAGGAGCCCTTCATCAGGAATGAGGCTGGTCAAGGGCTCCTTCCTGAAACATCAATTTTCCTGCTCCTCAGATGCTGCCTGACCTGCTCTGCTTTTCCAGCACCACTCTAATCTTGACTCTGATCTCCAGCATTTCCAGCCCTCACTTTCGCTGGGGTGCAGATGAGGTTCACTAGGTTGATTCCTGAGTTGAGGGGGTTGGCTTATGAGGAGAAACTGAGTAGACTGGGATTATATTCATTGGAATTCAGACAAATGGGGTGGGGGGGATTCTTATAGAAACACACAAACTTATGAAGGGCATAGATAAGACAGAAGTCGAGAGGACATTTCCACTGGCAGGTGAAACTAGGACAAGAGGGTGTAGCCTCAAGATCCGAGAGAGTAGATTTAGGACTGAATTGAGAAGGAACCTCTTCACCCAGAGGATTGTAAATCTATGGAATTCCTTGACCAATAAAGTAGTTGACACTGGTTCAGTAAACGTTTTCAAGTTAAGATTGATTTCTTTTTAATGATAAAGGAATTAAGGGATATGGTGAAAGTGGGGGTAAGCGGATCTGAGTCCACAAAAAGATCAGCCATGATCTTATTGAATGGCGGAGCAGGCTGACAGGACCAGACAGCCTACTCCTGCTTATGGTTCTTGTGTTCTTATGTTTGAGAAGGTGTGCCTACATGGTGACCTCAGCGAGTGTGGGAATTGAACCTGTGTTGTTGGTACCAATCTGCTGTCCAGCTAACTGAAGTGATCAACCCCTGATAGGTATTTAAGAAAATGAGAGGCATAGATACAATGGATTGGAAGGCAGTTTTTTCCATTATTAAAGGGGTTAATAGCCAGGAGGCAGAGACTTAAGCTAAAAGTTAGAAAGCTAAGAGGCAAGTTGAGGAATATTATCACCCAGAGTAAGGTGAGAATCTGGAAGGGATGATTGAGTCAGAAACATTTCTAATGATAAACAATATTTAGATATTCACTTGCATTGCTATAGCCTTCAGGCCTTGTCTATTTAGTAAGTAGACGAGGTCTTTTCCCTGGCGTGGAAGTCAAAAACTAGAGGGCGTAGGTTTAAGGTGAGAGGGGAAAGATATAAAAGGGACCTAAGGGGCAACTTTTTCACGCAGAAGGTGGGACGTGTATGGAATGAGCTTCAAGAGGAAGTGGTGGAGGCTGGTACAATTACAACATTTTAAAAGGCATCTGGATGGATATATGAATAGGAAGGGTTTGGAGGGATATGAGCCAAGTGCTGGCAAATGGGACTGAATTTGATTTAGGATAGCCAGTCATCATGGATGATTTGGATGTTTCTGTTCTGAACATCTCTATGACTCTATCTATATGTGAATCAATTACATATATTCTTATTTATAGGATTCCATTTCAAAAGCAGTTTGTGGCAGAGTATTCGGCATTCTGTACAAAAGACTTTTGTCTTCAAACTCCCCATTTTATTCTTCTTGAAATTATCTCTCATTTTTGCCCTTTCATTAAAGTCTCGCCAAATATTGAAAACATTTAATCTTAGACTGGGGTCTAGTTTAAATGTCTAGCCATGCCCTGGTTCTAAATGGCTATCCTTCACGGCAACATTACATTCCAGGAAGGCAGGTTGGGGTGGGTTCAGAAGGTAAAGTTAAATATTAGTTATGTTAGTAAACTAATCATCTCAAACGTGGTCTGATGATTTAGTGTCATAAATTCAAATTCAACCACAGCAGCTGAGAATATAAACCCATAATAATGTCTTGAAGAATCAAAGTCTACTTACTAACCAATAGAAATATTTTTAACCTATAATTTAAATTGTTTCAATATTTGGAAATTTAGCACTTATGATCCCATCTGGACAATCTGATCCCAGGCTGAAATCTGCCTTGATAGAGACCAGAAGGTTTTTATTCATCCACCGGATGCAGGCATCGCTGGATAGGCCAGCAATTATCATCCATCCCAAATTGCCCAGAGGGTACTTAAAAGTCAACTGCATTGCTGTGGGTCTGGAGTCACATGTAAGCCAAACCAGATAATTTTGTTTTCGTTTTAGCAAAGTGGTCTTTTCACTGACACACAACACACTGGTTTTGACAATAAAACAGAAGTTAATTGTGCAAAAGAAAAAAATAGAATAAACCCCCACCCCAACAAATTATTAGTGTCATAGAGATGCACGAAAACTGACTCTTCGGTCTAACTCATCCATGTTAACCAGATATCCTAAACTAATCTAGTCCCATTTGCCAGCACTTGGCCTTATCGCCCTCTAAACCCTGCCTATTCATGTGCCCATCCAGATGCCTATTAAATGTAGGATAAAGCACATGTTTAAAGATTTTGAAATGCATAAGAAAATACAATCTCATTAGTCCTGAGAGCACTCCTTTACAGTATTTGCATCAAAGAGAATTCCCTTCTCTATTTAATTTAACTGTGGCTTCAATTCTCCTGCTTTGAGCCTCTTTCTTGAACCTTCTTATAAATGAGTTTATATTTTCTCAGATTCAAATAACATCTTCAGAGTTTTAACCAAACTGTCCGGTCTAAACTTTAAATCTAAATTCCTTGCAGTAACCTAGTTATTAACAGTTCTAATTTATCCCCTTTCTTCAGGTGCAACTAACATAACACATCCAAATGCCTAACCCAAAAAACTTTCTTAAAGATATGAACAAAAGCCAGAACAAAAGCAATTTCTGGAACCTTCCACTGGAAACCTAATGTACGTTAGTGTTTATTCTCAGAAACAAAAACCGAAATTGCTGGAAAAGTTCTGTAGGTTTGGCAGCAGAGATATCAAAGTTAACATTTCGGGTCCCTTCCTCAGAATGCACTTCAGGTTTTGTTTCTGATTCATAGCATCTATAGTTTTTTGGTTTTTATACTGTTTATTCCACTCTTTATTGTAAAGCTCTCCCAATGTAAACAAAACTCCATTATTTCCATCTGGAAGTTCCAAGTGCACCATATGCATCAGTTCTCTCATCAATTCCACTAGTTATATCGTCTTAAAACTCCGATAGATTTGTCAAGCATGATTTTCCTTTCATAAATACATGCTAACTCTGTCCAGTCCTGTCACTCTCTTCCACATCCTGTGCTATTGAACCTTTAATAATGGTTGCTAACATTTTCCCCACGACTGATGTCAGTTGTTTTCTCTCTCCCACCTTTATTAAATAGTGAGGTTATATTAGCAACCCTGCAATCCACAGGAACTGTTACAGAACCTATAGAATCATGAAAAATTACCATATTTAAATTAGATTGATAAACTAAATTGCAGTTAAATGCTGATATCAGTAAAGGTAACCATAAAACTACTGGATTGTATAAAACCCATTTAATTCACTGATTTTCTTTAGATAAGGAAATTTGATATCCTTGCATTTTGTGATCTTTGTGATTTCAATGTAGTTGAATCTTAATTGCCCTCTTTATTGACCTAGTAAATCACTTGATATTGGATCAAAATGGGTAATACCAAGGAGTTTGCCATTTCCCCCCAAAACTGTCAACATTTGGAAAGAGGCCGACATTCCTCCCTTAACAAACATGGAGAAACAGATTATTCATCTAGTTGCTATGTGAAATATCACCTGCCAGGTTTCCCTAAAAATTAAAAGCTCCTATTCAAAAATTTTAAACCAGGATATAGAAATGTGTGCTTGTTTTTCATTACTGATGGGTTCATGTTCCAGTCCAGGTTAAAGATGGACAAAGAGCTAAGTTCCACAGGTGAGGTGGGAATCACAGCCCTTGACATCAAAGCCACATTCAGATGAATATGGCATCAAGGAGCCCTAGCAAAACCTAAATAGATGGGTATTGTGGGCAAATTCTCTGCTGGTTGTAGGAAAAGCTGGCCATAGGAAAGTTGTTGTAGTTTAGATTAGATTAGATTACTTACAGTGTGGAAACAGGCCCTTCAGCCCAACAAGTCCACACCGCCCCGCCGAAGCGCAACCCACCCATACCCCTACCTTTACCCCTTACCTAACATGTTGGAGGTTCGTCATCTCAGCTCCAGGACATGTCTGTGAGAGTTCCTCGGGGTAATGTTCGAGGCCCAGCCATCTTCAGCTGCTTCATCAGTGATTTTCCCTCCATTGTCAGGTCAGAAGTGGGGAGATGTTTGCAAATGATTCCACAATGTTCAGCAGCAATCATGGCTCCTCAGATAGTAGAGCAGTCCACATCTAAATGCACCAAGATTTGGACAATAACCAGGCTTGGGGTGACAAGTAGCAGTTGTGTCACACAAGTGTCAGGCAATGACTGTCTCTCATAAGAAACAATCTAGCCACCGCCCCATGACATTCAATGGTGTTACTATCACTGATTTCCCCACTATCGATATCCTGGCAATTGCCATTGACCAGAAATTCAATCAGACCCACCACATAAACATAGTGGCTACAAGAGCAGTTCAGTGGCTATAAGAGCAGGTCCGAGGCTAGCAATATTTTGATGAACACCTCACCTCCTGATACCCCAAAGCCTTTCCGTCATCTACAAGGCACATGTCAGGTGTAAGATGCAATATTTCACAGTTGCCTGGATGGGTGCAGCTCCAACAATATTCCAGAAGCTTGACACCATCCAGGACAAAGCAGCCCACTTGATTGGCACTACATCCACAAGCATTCACTTCCTCCACCACTAATGCTGAGTAGCAGCAGTGTGTACTGTCTATAAGATGCACTGCAGAAATTCACCAAATATCTTCAGACTGCACCTTCTAAAACTACTTCCATCTAGAAGGACATGGACGGCAGATACATAGGAACTCAACCACCTGCAAATTCCCGTTCAAGCCACTCACCATCCTGACTGGGAAATATGTCATTCTTCCTTCACTGTCAAAATCCTGAAATTCCCTCCCATTGTGAGTCAACTGACAGAATGTGGACTGCAGCAGTAGAAGCAGGCAGCTTATCACCACCTTCTGAAGGGCGCCATCCTGGGCAATAAATACTGGCCCTACCAGCAGTGCCTGTGAGTTAATATTTCAATAAAAGATTGAGCCCATTAGGTAGCTGGAGCTTGGAGCTCAATGTAGTGTTGAGGTGGTGCTGCAAGTCAGAGATGAATGTTTAGAGGGCTAACAAGATCTCTCTGTTTAGGTTGGCAATTTTGAAGAACTGAGGAGTTCATCCAACTTCTACTCATCAAAAAATCATGAAAATAAAAGACTTGGTCATTTTTCTGATTAACTGTTTGTGGTCGTAGCTGTGCACAATTTGGCTGCATATTTCTCTTACACTTCAAAGCAATTTCTTTGGCTGTGATGTACCTTTGAAGGTCACAAAGACACTGTTTAAATGCAAGCTCTTTCTTCAGTTGCTTGCCTCAAAGGTTGTGATTTGAGTTTCAATATCTCTGAATAGTGTGATTTGCTTTGCACGACCTAAGTGCACTGTAATTGAAGTTGAGTTGCAAGCCTTTTTTTCTCTTGAATTGATATGTGGGAAATGTTCATCGTTCTGCTGTACCCAGGGAGGAAATAGCCTTGTTTCCACTGTGCAGAATGTAGCTGTTTCCTTCCTGGCATCTGGCAAAATTTCTGGCTTGTTGAAACATAACCCTCTGGAAACTCAGGAAAATGACACCTTCCGTATTTGAAAATAAAATACTGCAGACGCTAGAAGATTAAAATAAAAACAGAATGCTAGAGAACATCCAGTCTGGTAGCATCTGTGGAGAGAGAAACAGAGTGAACATTTTGAGTCCAATATGACTTCTTTAGAATGGTTCATAAGAAGTCACGTTGGACTCTAAACCTTAACTCTTTTTTGTCCACAGATGATGTCAGATCTGCTGATGTACTCCAGCATTTCTTGGTGTGTATAGTGTTTCAGATGACCGTATTCCTTGACATCTCCATTACTGGGTATAGGCTGGTCACCAATATCCACTGCAAACCCACCAACTCCCACAGTTACTTTGACTAAACATTCTCACACCCTGCTTCATATAAAGATTCTATCCCATTCTCCCAGTTTTGCCGTCTCCGCTGCATCTGTTCGGATGATGCCAACTTCAGCAAGGGGCCTGTGGAATGTCCACCACCTTTTATCAACTGAGAATTCCCTGCCAATGTGGTCCACTCCTCCTCCACTTCTGATACCTCCACACATCCCTATGGCACCTTCCCATGCAATCCTAGGAAGTGTAACACCGGTCTATCTGTTTACTTCCTCCTCACTATCCAAGATCTTAGACACACCTTCCAGGTGAAGCAGTACTTTATCTGTACTTCACTGCACTTAATCGAGTCTACTGTATTCACTGCTCACAGTATGGTCTCCCCTACAGTGGGGATACAAAGTACAGTGTGGTTGACTGCTTTGCAGAACTGCCAACATTGTCTTTTCCAGAATTACCCTGAACTTCCAGTGTCCTGCTGTTCAATACACCGTTGTGTTCCTGGCCAACCTCTCTGTCTTGGGCTTGCTGCTGTGCTCCAGCGAAGCTCTGTGCAAGCTGGAATAACAGCATCTCACTTCCCACTTGGGAACTCTACAACCTTCTTATTTCAATATCAAGTTCAATAATTTTTAGGCCTGAGCACCCACTCACGTTTCCTTACCCCAGTCCCCGTGTACCAGGTCTTGTCATAAACGTAGGTTGCAACCCATTGTCAGTTACTAATGGTCCCCATTAGCAGCTGTTCATTCTCCAAAGCTGACCTTTACCCATTCCTTTGTTTGTTCAACTGGTTTACACGTTGCTCCACACTTACTGCAATGTGCTGGACTCGTAACTGTCCTCTGAGCAATTGGGGATGATCAATAGAAACTGGTGTTGCCAGCATTGCTCTCATCCTGTGAACGAATACGGAATAAATACTGCCTAACTGCTGTTTAGATGAAACATTAAAACCCAGACTATGTTTTTTTTCTTTAGGTTGCCAGAAGAGATGCCATACTGCTATTCAAGAAAGAACAGAGGCATTCTCCCAACTTTTCTGGCCAATATGTGTCCCTCAATTAATATCAATAAATCAGATTATCTAATCAGTATCTCAACTTTGTGGGATGTTGATTTGCCCAAATATTCCCTGCCTTTAAAATGGTGAAAAATCTTCTCAATGTACTTAAATAAAAGCAAAATCTTAGGATTCTGGGCATCTGAAGTAAAAGTGCTGGAGAAACCACTGTAATGTATCGAGTTGAATTTGACTCTACCACTCTGAAGGAGAATCATATTGCAGTCAGTTAACTAAGGTCCTCTCTCCATAGAATATAGCCAAACCTGTGTTTTTTCAGCATTTTTGCTTTTTAAAAAGTACTTATTTGGCTTTAAAGCTTTTCAGGTTGTTCTGATATAGAATTCATTCAGAGGAAAAAGGCCCTTCGGCCCAACGACTGCACATCAACCCTCCGAAGAATATCCCACCGAAACCCGTATCCTGTTACTCTACTTTTACCCCTGACTAACATACCCAAACTACACACCCCTGAATACTATGGGAATTTAGTATTGCCAATTCACCTAGTGGGAGGATTCCCATACAGACCCAGGGAGAATGTGCAAACTCCACACAGTTTGCCCGAGGCTGGAATTGAACTGGGGACCCTGGTTCTGTGAGGCAGCCGTGCTAACCACTGAGCCACGGTGCCGCCCCACTAAGCTGTTACAGCAATGCAAGTCGACAGAACATTCAAGGCAATGGGAATAGTGTTGGAAGGTGGACTGATGTAGACTTAGTGTATCTTTGGCTGTACAGGCTTGATGGGCCAAAGGACCTCTTCTGTAGTGTGTGATGCTAATACTTTGAATTATGTGTTAGTTGAAAAATGATTTCAAAGAAAAGATAATGGATTTACCTATTATTCCTCTTCTTGTGCTTAATGAACACAGAGAATCTAGTAAGGGTGCTCAGTCTCCCAGCATTGTACCAAATAGTTTTGCAGCTGCACAAGGATCTCTCAGCTTGATAGGAGGAAATAACTTCTGATCTCTGTTGTGTGGAGCTTGAGTATTCTCAGGTACTGTATATTGGCAGAATTTCAGTACGGATTTGCACTATAAATTCATTAAAATCAGCAAGATTGCATTTGACAGTCTAAATTTATGCTGCGTATTGTTTCCACATAAAACAATTAACACTGGAAATATTCAGCAAGTCAGTATCTATATTAAGAAAGCACTAGAGTCATAAGTGGGCTTGTTAGTGGGTGAACATTTTGGTGATGGCGACCACAATTCTGTGACTTTCACATTGGTTATGGAGAGAGATAGGTGCGCACAACAAGGAAGTTTTTACAATTGGGGGAAGGGAAATTACGATGCTGTAAGACAGGATTTGAGGAGCATACGTTGGGAGCATAGGGTGTCAGGGAAGGATGTGGTGGAAATGTGGGACTTTTTCAAGGAGCAGATACGACGTGTCCTTGATATGTATGTACCGATCAGGCAGGAAAGAAATGGTCGTGTGAGGGAGCCTTGGTTGACGAGGGAGGTTGAATGTCTAGTAAAGAGGAAGAAGGAGGCTTACATAAGGTTGAGGAAACAAGGTTCAGACAGAGCAGTGGAGGGATACAGGATAGCCAGAAGGGACCTGAAGAAAGGGATTAGGAGAGCTAAGAGAGGGCATGAAAAATCCCTGGCGGATAGGATCAAGGATAACCCCAAGGCATTCTATGCGTATGTGAGAAACCTGAGAATGACGAGAACGAGGGTAGGTCCGATCAAGGACAGTGGTGGGAGACTGTGTATTGAGTCGGAAGAGATAGGAGAGGTCTTGAACAAGTACTTCTCTTCAGTATTTACGAACGAGAGGGACCGTATTGTTGAAGAGGAGAGTGTGAAACGGACTGATAAGCTAGAAGAGATACCTGTTAGGAAGGAAGATGTGTTGGACATTTTGAACAACTTGAGGATAGACAAGTCCCCCGGGCCTGACGGGATATATCCTAGGATTATGTGGGAAGCAAGAGAGGAAATTGCAGTACCGTTGGCAATGATCTTCTCGTCTTCACTGGCAACTGGGGTGGTACCAGGGGACTGGAGAGTAGCGAATGTTGTGCCCCTGTTCAAAAAAGGGAATAGGGATAACCCCGGGAATTACAGGCCAGTTAGTCTTACTTCTGTGGTAGGCAAAGTAATGGAAAGGGTACTGAGGGATAGGATTTACGAGTATCTGGAAAGACACTGCGTGATTAGGGACAGCCAGCACGGATTTGTGAAGGGTAGGTCTTGCCTTACAAGTCTTATTGAATTCTTCGAGGAGGTGACCAAGCATGTGGATGAGGGTAGAGCAGTGGATGTAGTGTACATGGATTTTAGTAAGGCATTTGATAAGGTTCCCCATGGTAGGCTTATGCGGAAAGTCAGGAGGCATGGGATAGAGGGAAATTTGGCCAATTGGATAGAAAACTGGCTAACCGGTCGAAGTCAGAGAGTGGTGGTAGATGGTAAATATTCAGCATGGAGTCCAGTTACAAGTGGAGTTCCGCAGGGATCAGTTCTGGGTCCTCTGCTGTTTGTAATGTTTATTAATGACTTAGAGGAGGGAGTCGAAGGGTGGGTCAGTAAATTTGCAGATGATACAAAGATAGGTGGAGTTGTGGACAGTGAGGAGGGCTGTTGCCGGCTGCAGAGGGACTTAGATATGATGCAGAGCTGGGCTGAGGAGTGGCAGATGGAGTTCAACCCTGCCAAGTGTGAGGTTGTCCATTTTGGAAGAACAAATAAGAATGCGGAATACAGGGTTAATGGTAGGGTTCTTGGTCAGGTGGAGGAACAGAGGGATCTTGGGGTCTATGTACATAGATCTTTGAAGGTTGCCACTCAGGTGGATAGAGTTTGTAAGAAGGCCTATGGAGTATTATCGTTCATTAGCAGAGGGATTGAATTCAAGAGTCGTGAGGTGATGTTGCAGCTGTACAGGACTTTGGTTAGGCCACATTTGGAGTACTGTGTGCAGTTCTGGTCGCCTCACTTTAGGAAAGATGTGGAAGCTTTGGAGAGGGTGCAGAGAAGATTTACCAGGATGTTGCCTGGAATGGAGAGTTGGTCGTACGAGGATAGGTTGAGAGTTCTCGGCCTTATCTCGTTGGAACGGCGAAGGATGAGGGGTGACTTGATAGAGGTTTATAAGATGATCAGAGGAATAGATAGAGTAGACAGTCAGAAACTTTTTCCCCGGGTACAACAGAGTGTTACAAGGGGACATAAATTTAAGGTGAAGGGTGGAAGGTATAGGGGAGATGTCAGGGGTGGGTTCTTTACCCAGAGAGTGGTGGGGGCATGGAATGCGCTGCCCGAGGGAGTGGTAGAGTCAGATTCATTGGCGACCTTTAAGCGGCATTTGGATAGGTACATGGATGGGTGCTTAATCTAGGATAGAAGTTCGGCACAACATCGTGGGCCGAAGGGCCTGTTCTGTGCTGTATTGTTCTATGTTCTATAAATATAAGTTGGTCACTAATTGGAAATTCAGGAGAAATGTCTGCATCCACTGTCCAGAGTGGTGAGATGATATGCATTTAGGTAAGCTAGTAAAAGAAGGTGACGTGAAGTGGGAGAGGGCATACGTGGAACATTATTCAGTTGGGTGGAATAACATGTTTGTATGCTGTAAGGTCTATAATTACAGCCCCTTTCCCTTCATTCTCCTTGCAGAAACTAGCTGAGTGGTTAAATATTTCCAGCACTGCCTGCTTTTACTTCAAGGTGGTTCTTTCTCCTTCCTTTATTGAACTTCAGTTCTGTTTTGATTAAATGGGGCATGCAGGACACAGCCGACCACTGTGGGAGAAAACAAACCACTGGCGTGTAAATTGCCCTCCAGCAGCTGTCATTTGAGGCTGCTTGAGTGAATCTACAGTTTTTCACAATTTCACCAATTCATGTATTTCCCAGTGGAAGCAATCAGCAGCTGCACCCCTGATTTACTATTTTAACACACCCTAAAGTTCTTGCTGCAGGGTCATTTTCGAACCTGTACTATGGATCTGGGAATTTCCTGTTCAGACCTGTCAGTGAGTAAGTTTCCTGAACCTACAGGGGAGTGCTCTGTTTCTATATTTCAACACAGACCAGACTATGTCTTAATTTGTATCCAGAATTGGAATGCATTGGCATAAAGGGCGTCTGTTCTGAAAGGCTCCTTTCATTGGATGTGCGTGGTTCGAGTGTTAGTGCCAAGAGTTTAAAATAAAGCTCCATAGATAAATAACTATAGCAAACAAATCTCACTTAACTGCATGCAATCAAGTAATAAAAGCTCCACTGAACAAAAATGCCTGAGGTGTGACTATGTACAGATGGTAGAGCAAAGGTAAAAACTCTGTTAACAGTCAGAACCACCCCAAGAATATTTCATTCCATTAATAAGTGGTGTTCTCTCACTGCATTTGTGTTCAAAGTGCTTTGTTGCCGATTTTGATGTGAAATCGTGTAATGAACTAAATTAGTTGCTTGATATTTATTTTGAACACTTCCTTTGACAATGATTTTGCACCCACTTTCTTTTATTTGCCCCAAAGTTTATAAAATGAACTAAATGTTTACGTGAACAGTGACTCTGTAGTGAAGTCTATATCAAAGTGGTTCTGGCCTCAGTGGCTATCTTCATTCCTATCTCTCTAATTCTCTCCATCCCTTGCAATCCTCCTCAGCCACCCCTTCCAATTCCTACAACCCTTTCTATTTCTGTCACCTCTGACAACCCTGGCTATCTTTATCTAGCCTTTAAAATCCTTTGTGTCTCTGTCACCTCATCTAGACCCTACAACCATTCCTATCAAAGTAACTTCCTCATAGTACATAAACTACTCTGTAACACTGTCTATCCCTATCCCTGTAACTCTCCCTATCTCTGAATGCATGCATCTTGCATATGCCTAATTTTCTTCACTCCTTCATTGATGGACATGCGTTTCAGCTGTCAGGGCTCTGGAATGTTTTATCTAAGTCTTAACCTCTCTCTTAATTTTAAACATGATTTGGAGGTGCCATTGTTGAACTGAGGTGGTCAAAGTTAAAAATCACACACCAGGTTATAGTTCAACGGGTTTATTTGGAAGTACAAGCTTTCGGAGCACTGCTCCTGCATCAGGTAGCTCGTAGGGCATGATCCTGCTCCACTAGCTACCTGCTGAAGCAGCAGCGCTCCAAAAGCTTGTACTTCTAAATAAACCCGTTCGACTTTAACCTGGTGTTGTGTGATGTTTAACTTCATTTTCAACAGCCTTTAAAATCTACCACTTTGATCAAATCTTTGGTCACATGTTGTAAATCCTCTCTCTTGTGCCTTATATTTTGTTAAATAATCATTCCTGTAAATGTTTGGTAATTTTTACAATGTTAAATGCTATATAAATAGAGTCATAGAGATGTACAACACGGAAACAGACCCTCCAATCCAACTCATCCATGCCGACCAGATATCCTAACCTAGTCTTAGTCCCACTTGCCAGCACCTGGCCCATTTCTCTCCCAACCCTTCCTATTCATATACCCACCCAGATGCCTTCTTAATGTTGTAATTGTACTAGCCTCCACCACTTCCTCTGGCAGCTCTTTCCATGCACGCACCACCCTCAGCGTGAAAAAGTTGCCCCTTAGGTCTTTTTTTATATATCTTTCCCCTCTCACCCTTAACTTATGCCCTCTCGTTCTGGACTCCCCCACCCCAAGGAAAAGACTTTGTCTATTTATCCTATCCATGCCCTCATGACCTTATAAACCTCTAGAAGGTCACTCCTCAGCCTCTGACGCTCTGGGGAAACAACTCCAGCCTATTCAGCCTCTCTCTACAGCTCAAGTCCTCCAAACCTGGCAACATCCTTGTAAATCTTTTCTGAACCTTTTCAAGTTTCACAACATCTTTCTGATATGAAGGAGACCAGTTTTGCATGCAATATTCCAAAAGTAGCCTAACCAATGTCCTGTACAGTTTCAATATGATCTCCCAACTCAATGTTGTGTCCAATAAAGCAAAGCATACCAAATGCTGCCTTCACTATCCTATCTACCTGTGACTCTACTTTCAAAGAGCTATGACACTGCATTCCACGATCTCTTTGTTCAGCAACACTCCCTATGACCTTACCATTAAATGTTTTAAGTCCTGCTAAGAGTTACTTTCCCAAAATGTAGCACCTCACATTTATCTAAATTAAACTCCATCTGCACTCCTCAGCCCTTTGGCCCATCTGATCAAGATCCTGTTGTAATGTGACTACACCTCCAATTTTGCCATAACCAGTGCTGATTATTATTTAATGTGCTGTTGTACCGTGCTCTCACCTTTAGTATAAGGTGGCTTATTCCAAGGCCCCACGCATCATGCAGACAAGATGTTAAACAGGTGCCATCTATCTCCTTATGTGGATGTAAAGGATTCCATAGCACTTTTTAGAGAGCAGTGTGCCTCTTTGGTTCCTGGTCAATGTTATCCCTCAACCAAAAGCACATTATCTGGATATTTAATCAATTGTCATTTATGGAACATGTGGTGAACCTACTAGCTGCTGCATTGGTAAGCCAAATAGTAGTGACCAACCCAGTACTTTGGGTCACAGTGTTCATCATGTTTCAATCAGGTGTCAACATACTGTTTTCTATAATCATTCATTTTCCTCTTGATCTTAAGAGGCTCCTTGATTGCCCATTTGTTCAACTTCCTAGAAACCTAGGAGAAGGAGTATGGCTATTTGGTTCCTTGATTCCAGATCATACCCGATCCACTTTTGCAAAACCATATTCCCATGCTACCTCCATATCATTTGATATCATTAGTAGGATGCAGGTTTCCTGCAGGTTTTTAATCCCCACCCCCGCCCCCATTATTTATTGATTTTGTCACATGTACAGATATACAGTGAAAAGTGTTGCTTTTGCATGCTGTACAGGCAGATCATATCATACAAAGAAAATTTACAGCCCAGGAACAGGCCCTTCAGCCCTCCAAGCCTGAGCCAATCCAAATGTACTGTCTAAACTTGTCGGTCAATTCCTAAGCATCTGTATTCCTCTGCTCCCCACCTACTCATGCATCTGTGTGAAGTACTCTGTGTGAAGTACTTGCTGCATGTATCCCCCTTAAACTTTCAACCTCTCACCTTGAAAGTGTGACCTCTCATTATATAATCCTTCACCCTGGGAAAAAAGCTTGTCTCTATTCACCTTGTCTATACCCTTCATGATTTTGTAAACCTCAGTCAGGTCCCCCCTCAATCTCCTTTTTTCTAATGAAAATAAACCTAACCTACTCAACCTCTCTTCATAGCTAGCATCTTCTATACCAGGCAATACCTCGTAAACCTTCACTGCACCCTCTCCAAAGTGTCCACATCCTTTTGGTAATGTGGCGACCAGAACAATATAGTATTCCAAATGCGGCCGAACCAACGTCCTGTACAATTTTAACATGACTTGCCAACTCTTATACTCAACACTCCGTCCAATGAAGGCAAGAATACTATATGCCTTCTTGACCACTCTATCCACCTGTACAGCAACCTTCAGGGTACAATGGACCTGCTCTCCCAGATCTCTCTGCCCATCAGCTTTTCCCAAGGCTCCTCCATTCATTGTATAATTCGCTCTAGAATTAGTTTTGCCAAAATGCATTACCTCATATTTATTTGTCTGGATTGAAATCTATCTGCCACTTTTCTGCCCAACTCTCCAGTCTATCTATATCCTCCTGTATTCTTTGACAATCCCTTATGCTTTCTGCTACTCGACCAATCTCATCAAAGTGCATCAGGGTAGCAGAACAGAGTGCAGAATACAGTGTTGCAGGTGCAGAGAGAGAGAGAGATTGATCAGGATTAACATTTGAGAGGTCTTTTGAAAGTCTGGTAATAGCAGAGAAGAAGCTGTTCTTGAATCTACTCGTACGGTGTATTCAAACTTTTGTATCTTCTGTCTGACTGAGGAAGACTTCGGGATGAGATAAAGGGCAAATATTTGAAGTATCCAGCTAGCTCACCAGAGAAAACTGGTACTATTTCAGGCAGATGCATTGCTTTATCTCTTCCTCTTGACTTTAATGCTTTACCCATGTTGTCCGTTGACCATAATTCCAAATTTATCAGTGAGCAACTACTTGTGTTTTTACCAAGAAAAAGGAATGGTCAGTTCCAAAGGGAAGTTATCCAGTTAGTGGGACATTCTCCCAGGTAATAAAACTTAACCATTCAGATATTTGTGCACTGGTCTGAAACATTAGTTTCACGTTAGTGTAATCATGGATGCTTTGGTCTGTCTACTAATAAGTTGTGTCATAAAGCACCAGTTCCAATTCACCAAAACATCTTAAAAACCTGAACTTGGTAAAAGAAGGTAATCTTTGACTCAGTACTAATGTGGAAAAAGTAGGTGAGAGAAACTAATTGGGATCAAGAACCAGAAGGCTAAGTTTTAAAACAAAAGAAGCAAATGCGAGAGAAAGCTTTACATAGTGATTAGTTAAGCAATGGAACGTACTGCCTAGAAGTGTCATGGAGGCTGGTTCAATTGAAGCAAGTGTGATAGTCATGAATCACCAGAAAAAAGAAACAAAAATGAATTTGGTGGCTCAGTAGTTATCAGTGCTGCTTCACAGCACCTGGGACCCAGCTTCAATTCTATCCTCTGGCAACTACCTGTTCAGAGTTTGCACATTCTTCACACGTCTGTGTGGGTTTCCTCCAGAAATACTGGCCAGGGAACACAGTGGTGTGTTGAAGTGGCCGGAAGCTTGGGTTGTTTTTTTTAACCTACAGTGAATGCAGGTAAATCACTGCTTCACCTGGAAGTCTATCAGAGCCTTGGATAGTGAGGAGGGAGGAAGTAAACGGGCAGGTACTACATCTTCTGGAATTGCATGGTAAGGAGCCGAGCGTGTGGGGATGTTTTTGAAGTGGAGAAGGTGTTCTGGAGGAAACAGTCCCTGTGAAATACTAATAAGGGAAGAGAGGGGAATATGTGTCTGGTGGTAAGTTTAACAGTTTGTTGAGAGAGTAAAATGCAGTAGAACATGCCTTTATTCATATTACAGGCCATCTTCAGTTACAGTAAAATAACATAGCCTTAACTGCACATTTATAACCTTGATTTTATGCCAGGAAATTTCCATGCAGGTCAGTGAACGCAAGACATCACCTTGAACCTCCATCGTAATTTGAGCTGCACAGGTCATTGGTGGCCAAGGAGCATGTTTTCACTTCTGACAGCAAGCTTGATTCTCCGATCTTGCATCTGCAGGAGGGAATTATTTTTTGGTGATTTGCGCACAATGCTGCAACAGAAATCCTACCTTATACAGAGTAGATGCTTTTGCTGACATCAGCGCTCCTAGTGAAACAATAAACGTAATAAAAGTGTCACTAGTCTCACAGAAAGAATAAACTATTTTCAGATGAATGTGACAAGAGAATTACAATGTTCGCCAAATTGTGTCACATGTTTTCAGGTTTTAGATTTCTGTAGTAAATATGCAACCTCTTGTAAAAAGTTTTTGCTGGGAGACTGCTGAATAAAAAAAATTCCTTTTAAATAGTCTTGCTATGATGCATACTGATTTTACAAAATGCCTGTCGAATGCATGCTGAAAGAAGCTGAGATCCAATAAATAGTTAATTACATTGTGTCTTTCAGCAGATGAAAATAGCATGGTTTTACAGGCATTAATTTTACTGAACTGCTTTGGAGTTTGGTCACTCATTTTTGGAGAATTTTAAAATAAGCAGCCTTGTGTTACATTAGAGCTACATAGTGAACAAGCTGTATGAGTCATCTTAGTACATAAGATGCTTGGTTAAACTGATCAACTTTTTATTTGTATATGATCTTTTGAAGCCTCTGCCTCCCACCCTTCTGCTTTTTTTTGTTTGTTCCAGGGTCATTCATTCATCTTGACTGAGACAGCAGAACTCTGCCATTGCATTTTCACTTATGTCTTAAGTATGATTCTGTGGCTTTTGTTGATTTATTAGCTTCCTTTCTACTTGTGGAATTACCTCACATGCTCGTGGCTTGGCACTTTTCTTGCCACTTAAGGACTGAAAATTTCAAAATTGCAAGATCTCCCTGGTCATGGGGCAATATTTATCCCTCAAACAACACTTTTGTCAAAAAAGCAGATCATCTGGTTGTCATCACATTGCTGTTGTCATAAACTTGCTGTGCACAAATTAATTGCTGAGTATCCTATATTATAGCAGACAATCTACTTCAAAACCCCCTCATTGTAAACTGCTTTGATACATGTCAAACTAATGAAAGGAGCTGTGTTAACGTAGCTATTTTTACATAACCAAGATTGAATGTTAGCTCTGATCACCTCCAAGGATCCATCTGTAGATCACTCCTCTTATCTTATCTTGCTTTCCCTTAAGATATTGGTGAGTCTACGTTTAGAATACTGTGTACAATTCTATTTGCCCTTCTATAGGAAGGATGTTGTTAGACCTGAGAGTGCAGAAAACATTTACAAGAATGTTGTCAGGATTGGAGGGTTTGAGTTATGGGGAGAGGCTGAATGGGCTGGGGCTTTTTTTTTACCCTGGAGAATGGGAGGCTGAGGGGTGACCTTCCAGAAGTTTATAAAATCATGCGGGGCATGGATAGAGTGAATAGACGAGGATTTTTTCCAAGGTTTGGGGGGGGGGGGGGGGGCGGAGCGGAAAGAGTCCATAGGTTTAAGGTGGGAGGGGAAAGATTTAAAAAGGATCCTGTGTTTGTTTCTTAAAAATAGGGAGAGAGAAAATGAGTTCTTATAGGCTGATTAACCTGACATCAGTGGTGGGGAAAAATGCTGGAGTCAATTATTAAGGATGTAGTAACTGGACATTTGGAAAGCAGTGACAGAATTGGATTCACTAAAGCGAAATCATGCTTGACAGATCTTCCGGAATTTTTTTTGATGATGTGACCAGTAAAGTGAATAAGAATTAATCAGTAGATTTTGTGTATTTGACTTTTAAAAGGCTTTTAGGAGAAAGTGAGGACTGCAGATGCTGGAGATCAGAGCTGAAAATGTGTTGCTGGAAAAGCGCAGCATCCAAGGAATAGAAGAATCAACGTTTCGGGCATCAGCCCTTCTTCAGGAAGGCTTTTGACAAGGTTCCATACAATAGATTAGTAAGGAAAATTAAAGTAGATTACCTCCAATACCATGAATTGATGTGGATAGGGAACTGTTTGGCTGATAGGAAGCAGAGAGGTGGAATAAACTGGTAATTTTTCAGAGTTGCAGGCAGAGAAGAGTGGGATACTGCAGGGTTCAGTGCTGGGATCACAGTGTATGCTGTGACGAGGATGCTAATATGCAATAGGGTGACTTGGACAGGCTGGCTGAGTGGGCAAATCTAATATAATGTGAATAATATAATGGGACCTAGGTGTCATGGTGGAATAGTTGCTGAAGGTTGATATGCAGGTGCAGCAGGCAGTGAGGAAAGCTAATGGCATACTGCCCTTCGTAGTGGGACCATTTGTGTATAGGAGTAGGAATGTCTTGCTGCTGTTATACAGGGCTTTGGTGAGGGAACGCCTTGAGTATTGTGTGCAATTTTGGTCTTGTAGTCTGAGGAAGGACATTCTTGCTATTGAGGCGGTTCAGCTAAAGTTAACCAGACTGATTTCAAGAATGAAAAGTGTTATGCTGGAAAAGCACAGCAGGTCAGGGAGCATCCAAGGAGCTGGTGAGTCAAAGTTTTGGGCATAAGCCCTTCATCAGGAATGTGGGGAAAGGGGGCTGAGAGATAAATAGGAGGATGGGGATGGGGGTAAGGTAGCTGGGAAGGCGATAGGTGGATGCAAGTGGGGGTGTGATAGGTCAGAGGGGAAGGTGGAGCAGACAGGTAGGACAGTTCAAGAGGGTGGTGCCAAGTCAGAGGGTTGGATCTGGTATGAGGTGGGAGGAGGGGAGATGAGGAAACTGGTAAAGTCGATGTTAGTGCCTTGTGGTTGGAGGATCCCAAGGCGGAAGATGAGACATTCTTTCTCCAAGTGTCAGGTGGCTTGGATTTAGTGGTGGAGGAAGCTCAGTGCATACAAGTCCTGGGCCACCTTCATTGCCAAATCCAAGCTGCCCGACACCTGGAGGAAGGATGTCTCCTCTTCTGCTTTGGGACCCTTCAACCACACAGCATCAACGTCGACTTCATAGGTTCCTTATCTCCTCCTACTCCCCGTCCTCCTGACCTATCCTATCTGTTGACCTTCCTTCCGACCTATCTGCACCATCATTCCTGATGAAGAGCTTTTGCCTGAAACGTCGATTTTTCCTGCTCCTAGGATGCTGCTTGACCTGCTGTGCTTCTCCAGCACCACTCTAATCTTCACTTCGTCTATTCAGCCTATCAGTGCTGCTCATGATTTTATGAACTTCTAGAAGGTCACCCCTCAGCCTCCAACCCTCCAATGAAAAAAGCCCCAGCCTATTCAGCCTCTCCATATAACTCAAGCCCTCCAGTTCTGGCAACATTTTTGGAAATATTTTCTGGACTCTCTCTCAAGTTTAACAGGAAGCTGGGGCCAGTTCCTTAAATACATTCAAGAGGGAGTTGGACATGCCCATTGCAGCTAAAGGGATCAAGGGATGTAGAGAGAAAGCCGGACTGGGGTACTGTAACTGCATCATCAGCCATGATCATATTGAATGGTGGTGCAGTTTGAAGGGCCGAATGGCCGCCTCCTTCACCAATTTTCTATATTTCTAAGTGATCAGCCTGTTTATCCAATATTCAGTAATGGTCGGACTGAAATTTCCTCCAGTTAACTATTGGGGAGATTGAAGCCATTGTCTTCAGCCCACACTGCAAACTCTGATCCCCTGCTACTGGCTCCCACGTTCTCTCCCTGGTAGATATCTGAATCTAAACCAGGGTTTTTGCGTCCTGTTATCCTGCAGTGATGAGCTTCTAACGACACACATTAAGACTGCAATTTTCTCATTTGACATCACCTGAATTCTCTCCTACCTCAGTTCATCTGCTGAAACCCTCATTGATTTGTTTGTCACCTCTGGATTCAACTATCTCACATACACACGTAAACTTGAGGTCATCTAAACATTTGCTGCCCAAGACTTTCTACGAACTCCTGCAATTCCATCACCCCTGTCCTCATTGACCCATGCTGGATCTGGTCAAACAATGCGTTAATTTTGAAATCCTCATCCTTGTATTCATATCTGTCGACAACCTTATTCTTTCCCATCTTTATAATTTCCTTTAGTCCTTCAAGCATCCAAGATGGCTGTTCTTTTAAAATCTGACCTCTTCAGCATCTCTGATTTTAATCACTTCATCATTTATCAGTGGTTTGTTACCTGATTCTAAAGCTTTAGAGTTCCCTCATTATATCTCTCTTCACCCTTTTCTGCCTTCAGATGGCCCTTAAAGCCTGTCTCCCTTCCCAAGCACTTGGCGATAACTGCTTGTACATCTGCTTATGTGACTTGGTGTCATATTTTGTTCTATAATGTCCCAGTAAAATGCACTTGTTTCACTACGTTAAAAGGCTACAGAAATAAATAGTTATTGTGAGACAGTCATCTACACCTGTCCTGACAGCAGAATTGTTATCCCATTCTTTATGACTCTATGGTGCTGATGGGTCGATCAAATGTCTTGCTTTACAATTTACAGTCGAGGGATACTCGGCTGACTTCTGATAGCCTTCACACCCCTGTAGTGAGAACCTGAAGCTGGTTCTGCAAAATATTTTTAAATCTCCTGCTGCAGTGTAATAAAGGATAAATGCTTTAGTCTTACCAGAGGGCTGCTCTCTCGTTGGAGAGATGATTGATGGTGGTTTAACCTGAGGGTCACCACACCTCACACAAGGGGAGAGGTTGAGAAAGAGAACCCTTCATGGTAATCTCAGCCAATGCAGGAATTGAACCCATGCTGTTGGCATCACTCTGCTTTGCAAACTAGCTGTCCAGCCTATAATGTCATACAATAGGTTTACAAAGTTAAAAATCACACAACAGGTTATAGTCCAACAGGTTTAATTGGAAGCACACTAGCTTTCGGAGCGTCGCTCCTTATCAGGTGATAGTGGAGGACTCAATCCTAACACACAGAATTTGTAGCAAAATTTTACAGTGTGATGTAACTAAAATTATACATTGAAAAATGGATTGTCTGTTAAGCCTTTCATCTGTTAGAATACCATGACAGTTTCACTTCTTTCATGTGTAAATCACAAAACCTTTTTTAAAAAAGTTGCACTCTCAGGTTAGCTGTTAACAATGTTAGTTAGGCAATATGTTGAAGGTATTAGCCCCCTGTGTTCTGATAGTTTGTTTCGGTAAGTTCGGTACCCATAGGGAGGGCCTCAACCGGGACCTTGGGTTCATGTCACATTACAGGTGATCACCATTGCACCACACACACACACACACACACACACACGCACTCCTATACACATACACACGCACTCCTATACACACACACACGCACTCCTATACACATGGACATACATATACACAGATGGACACACCGATGCTCATACAGACACTCCCACACTCACGCATGCACCCCTCACAGACTTAAGACACTCTGCACTCACTACACACACGTACACTTTTCTCTCACTCTCAACCCCCAACCCAGACAGACAGACAGACAAAGACCCACATGCGCGCACACATTTTGTGGGGTGAATTTGTACTTTCAGGGTTACATTGTACTTTGCTCAAAAACTGCATGAATTCATGTAAAACTCCGTTATCTCACTGTTAGATTAGAATCAATCTAAACATCATGGCATAGACAGAGAACACAGGGGGTCAACACCTTCAACATATTGCCTAACTATCACCATTTATTCCTGATGAAGGGCTTTTGCCCAAAACGTCGATTTCAAAGCTACTTGGATGCTGCCTAAACTGCTGTGCTCTTCCAGCACCACTAATCCAGAATCTGGTTTCCAACATCTGCAGTCATTGTTTTTACCTAACTATCACCATTGTTAACAGCTAACTTGAGAATGCAACTTTTTTTTAAAAAAAGTTTTGTGATTTACACATGAAAGAAGTGAAACTGTCATGGCATTCTAACAGATGAAAGGTTTAACAGACAATCCATTTTTCAATGTATAATTTCAGTTACATCACACTTTTGCTATAAATTCTGTGTGTTAGGATTGAGCCCTCCACTACCACCTGATGAAGGAGCGACACTCCGAAAGCTAGTGTGCTTCCAATTAAACTTGTTGGACTATAACCTGGTGTTGTGTGATTTTTAACTTTGTACACCCCAGTCTAACACCGGCATCTCCAAATCATTCAATAGGTTTGAAAGAAGTGGTTGGTGGTTTAAGAGCCATTGTCATTACCCCACACCTCATTTCAAGGGATAGGTTTTTAAAAAAATACTTAATTGCAGTACTTAGCACAGTATGTTTGTGTTATAGGTTATGAATGTTTTTAGCAAGTAAAAATGAACTTTGCTTTGCATTTCTGTAGGACTTTTGCAACCGTAGAACATCCTTAAATGCTTTACAGCCAGTGAAGTACTTCTGAAGTAAGTTTGAAGTTTCGATATTGATAAGCTTGCAGTTAGGAACAGTATAAGAAGTAGGAGTCGGCAATTCAATCCCTCGGTACAGCTCTGCCATTTAATATGATTGAGTGATCCTGTCTCAACCATCACTCCATTTTCCCGCTTGCTGTCCATACTCCTTCAAACCATTAATTTAAATTAAGCCGGAATTAATTAAAATTTTGTTCATCTCCTCCTCAAATTTACTCAATATTTCAGCAACCAATGTACTCTAGAGTAGTGAATTCTACAGATACTTCTTTGAGAGAAGTAATTTCTCCACATGTCTGTTCTAAATCTGCTACCCCTTATCCTTATCCTAAATGAAACTGTTCAAGTCCAATCCTTTATATTAAGGGGCGGCTCAGTGGTTAGCGCTGCTGCCTCACAGCGCCAGGGACCCGGTTTGATTCCAGCCTCTGGCAACTGTGTAGAGTTTGCACGTTCTCTCAGTGTCCCATGTGGGTTTCCTCTGGTTTCCTTCCACAATCCAGTGATGTGCTGGTTAGGGTGAATTGGCCATGCTAAATTGCCCATAGTGTCCAGGAATGTGTAAGTTAGGTGGATTAGTCAGGTGTAAATGACGGTAATAGGGTAGGGGGATGGGACTTGTTGGGCCAAATGGTCTGTTTCTACACTAGGGATTCTACTGTAAAGGAATTTAATTCCTGGTCAAGTCCCAGCACATTAATGTTAATTCTTTAAAAGAGGATGTACAAATGTAATGGATTGAATGGCTTCCTTTTGTGATGTATCATTTTAGATTTCTAGTACCGCATACGCTTCCCTTCCTTTTGATCAGAGTCAAACTGGAAGAGAACATTGCTCAACAAAACCAGGGAGTCCCATCTCAAAACAAGCCTTATGTGAAAGACTTGTCAGTCGCACCTATCTTTCTTACAGGTGACAGGTTGGTCTTCTGGAGCCTGCTTAATGGAACTTCACCCGCTGATGGGACAGGCACCACAGTCAGTTGTTCATGTGAAAGCGTGCTGCAATTTTAAAATTTCTAGCATGTCATCCAGTGGTTCAACATTGATTATTTGCACTCTCGATTGACTTACCATTTAATAAGCTATGTGCCTAGCTCGGTCCTAAATGACAAGAAAGGAAGCTGGCAAAATTACCAAACATAAATAAAGATAAGCCATTTTATTTTGGAAGATGTAGAGCGTTCCACCCTTTCTGCATTTAAAGAATCATATACAGCAGGGTAGTATAGTATTATTACAGTTTTGATAAGCTGCAAGTTTGTAAAGGAAAGCCCCCACTGTTTATTATATTCTTGGAATATGTGTGCAGCTGTGGCGTCGTGACTGATTACTTGGTTTTCCCTGAGGTGACTTGGTTCACCCAGAGAACATGGGACTGACCAGATTGGATCGGGGTTGTCCATAAACAAATTTTGGGTTTTGACAACAGTCTATCAAGGTTATTTCTTTGCTGCCGGTCCAGATTTACTGCATTCATATTCAGATGTTGACACAGAATTTGAACTTTGTTATTATGTAACAAATCCAATGTGTTAAGGTACAGTTAATGCAGTAAAGGTACAGGCCATTTGTACATCTAGCCAAGAGACCAAAAGTTGCAGAAATTATGGTGATAACGTATTTAGAATCCATATTGTGTCAGGTTATAAAAATACTTTTTGCTTCTTTTTCTATAGATACTTGCTCTATAAACTTTCAAGGGAAACGAGTTTGCATAGAAATTGGTTAAACCATAAGACACAGGAGCAGAAATTAGGCCATTCGACCAATCAGGTCTGCTCCGCCATTCAGTCGTGGCTGATGCATTTTTCAAGCCAATTTTCCCACTTGCTTCCCGTCACCTTTGATCCCTTTGGCAGTCAAGAACTTATCTATTGCTGTTTTAAATATACTCAATGACCTGGCCTCCACAGCCTTCTGTGGTAATGAATTTCACAGATTCACCACTCTGGCTAAAGAAGTTCCTCCTTATCTACGTTCAAAAGAGTCTTTCCTTTATCCTAAGACTATGCCCTCGGGACCTCGTTCCTCGTGCCAGTGGAAACATTTTCCGCATGTCCATTTTGTCCAGGCTGTTCAGTATTCTGGAAGTTTCAATCAGATTTCCCCCCCCCGCCCACACTCCATTGAGTATAATCTGAGTTCTCAAACGTTCCTCATATGTGAAGCCTTTCATTTCTGGGATCATTCATTTGGACCTGTTCCAAGTCCAGTACATGTTTCCTGATGTTTGGGGCACAGAATTGCTCACAATACTCTAAATGTGGTCTGTCCAGAGCTTTTTAAAGCCTCAGAAGTACATCCCTGCTTTTATATTCTAGTCTTGTCGAGATGACTGCCAACATTTGTATTTGCCTTCCTAATTACAGACTCAACCTGCAAATTTACCTCAAGAGAAACCTGGCTAGGATTCCCAAATCCCTTTGTACTTCAGATTTATGAATTTTCTCCCCATTTAGAAAATAGTCCATGTCTCTATTCTTCTTACCAATATGACCTCACACTTTCTCACATTGTATTTCATCTGCCACTTCTCTGCTCACTGTCCTAACCTGTCTAAATTTTTCTGCAGCCACCCCCCCCCCCCATCTCCTCAATGCTACCTGTCCCTCCACATTACTTTGTATCACCTGTAAACTTAGCCAGAATATCCAGTTCCTCAGTTCCTTCATCCAGATCATTAATGTATAAAGTGAAAAGTTGTGGTCTCAACACTGACCCTTGTGGAAAACCACTAGTCACCAGCTTCCATCCTGAGGAGGACCCTTTTATCCCCACTCCTTGCCTTCTGCCAGACAGCTAATCTTCTCTCCATGCTCATACTTTGCTTCTTAGTAACATGGGCCCTTATCTTACTCAGCAGCCTCCTGCACAGCACCTTTCTAGAAGTCCAGATAGATAACGCATTGGCTCTCCATGGTCTAACCTGCTTGTTACCTCCTCAAAGAATTCAAACAGATTTCTAACAGCATGACAAACCCTTGATGAAACTGTGATTACTTTGCCCTATTTTACCATGCATTTCCATGTATTCAGAAATCTTATCCTCATCAACAGACTTCAAAACCTTATGAACAATTGAGGTCAGGCTAATCGGCCTATAATTTCCCATCTTTTTCCTTGCTCCCTTCTTAAATGGGGGAGTTGGGGGGTTACATTAGCAATTTTCCAGTCCTCTGAGACCTTTGCTGACTCCAGTAATTCCTGAAAGATCACTACTAAAGCTTCCATTATTTCTTCAGCCATTTCCTTCAGTTTAGTCCATCTTGTTCAGGTGACTTATCTACTTTCAGATCTTAGTTTTTCTTGCACCTTCTCCTTAGTGATGGCCACCATACTGACCTCTGTCCCCCCCAACTCTCTTGACGTTTTGTGATATTGCTTATGTCTTCCAACATGAAGACTTATTCAGTTCCTCAGCCATTTCTTTGTCGCTACTGCTACTCCAGCAGTCCAGTGTCCACTTTTGCTTCTCTTTTGCCCTATATACATCTATAGAAACTCTTGCAATGTTTTTTAATGTTACTGGCTAGCTTACCCTCCTTATTTTTTTTTTCTTAATTGTCTTCTAGCTTCCCACTGCCCTTCACCACATTATGTGCTTGTTTTTTTTTGCTTTTATGCTTCTCCTGATGCCACGGTTGCCTCATTCTCTCTTCAGTATGCTTCTTTTCCCTTGGGGAGAATTGTTGCTGTGTCTCCTGGATTTCTCCCAGGAACTCCTGCCATTGCTGTTCCACTGTCTTTCCTACTAGGCTGCTCTCCTAGTCGATTCTACCCAGCTCCTCTCGCATGCCTCTGTAATTGCCTTTATTCAATTGTAATACCATTACATCTGATTCTTCTCTCTCTCTCTCTCTCTCTCTCTCTCTCTCTCAAATTAGAATAAATTCTATCACAATGCTGTCACTGCCTCCTAAGGGTTCCTTGTCAAGCCAGACTCATTGCACAACACTAAATCCAGTATTACCTGTTCCCTAGTGGCTCCACCACAAGCTGCTCTAAAAAGTCATCTCGTAGACATTCCACAAATTCATTTTCTTGTGATCCACCACCTACCTGATTTTCCAAGTGCACCCACATATTAAAATCCCCCATGATCATCTAACCTTGCCTTTCTTACTTGCCTTTTCTATCTCTTGGTGTATCTTGTACCCCAAATCTTGACTACTGTTTGGAGGCCTGTAGATAACTCCTATAATGTTGTTTTTAAAAAGCCTTTGCTGTTCTTCAACTCTATCCACACAGATTCTACATCATCTGATCCTACTTGTTTATTGTTATTGATTTAATTTCATTTCTTACTAACAAGACAACCCTACCCCCTATGATACAAAGAATTATACACCTATCTAGAACATATATTCAAATAACAGTAGGAGCAGAAATGAACCATTTGATCCTATGGTTGCTGATCACAGTTCCTTGCAGTTCTTTACTGTAGACACGGTGGTTGTTCAGTCTCACTGTTCAGAAGCAGGTAAATGATGAATGAGAATAGCTGGCTCATCTCCAATTATATTTTCCTTCACTGCAAACAGAGAAAAATGCTGAATTTCAGTCTGGAAACTTTCTGCTACTGCATTGTCCATCAGCCCAGGAGCTAATCAAAGAATTGTTATCATGCTGATGACACCAGACCTACACAGCTGCTCCTGACTGGGGGAAAACCAAATCAGCAATCTGAACAGAGCTTGCCAAACACTCACTCAGGGTGCCGATGAGTCTGCAAGATCCTTCCTCACCGTTCGGACACAAGTGTTAATGCAACTCTCACTGAGTTCTAATAACTTGTTTTAAAATTGCAACATCTTCCAAAGTCCTTGTTTGAGGCAGTATACTTTCACAACTTTTGTCCACAATCCAAAATAAATAAAAATATGTGGTCTTTATTCCATCTGTAACCAAGATCAAACCTGCAGACTGTATTCTGGATGTAGTATCACCAATGCCCCTATGTAGTTATAACAAGACTTGCCTGCTTTTATAATTAATTCCTTTTGCAATAATGGTCTGAATTTCATTTGCCTATTTAATTACTTGTACCTGTATGCAGCTCATGATTCTTACATGAGGATAACCTGATATTTTTTATCATTTTGAGTCTCTTTTCCATTTAAGTAGTGTCCTGCTTTTCTACTTTCTCTGTGACAGCTTCATGTTTTCCGACATTATACACCATCTAACAATTCTCCCCCACTCCCCTGTCTATATACTTTTTCAAACTTTGTATCCTTCTTATAATTTGCTTTCCTACTTATTTCTGTATCATCAAATATAATAAGGGATAGACCATTTAGAACAGAGTTGAGGAGAAACTTCTTCACCCAGAGAGTGGTGGATATGTGGAATGTTCTGCCCCAGAAGGCAGTGAAGGCCAAGTCTCTGGATACTTTCAAGAAAGAGATGGATAGAGCTCTAAAGGATAGTGGAATCAAGGGTTATGGGGATAAGGCAGGAATAGGATACTGATTGTGGATGATCATAATGAATGGTGGTGCTGGCTCAAAGGGACGAATGACCTACTTCTGCACCTGTTGTCTACTGTCTGTTGATTCCTTCATTATTCTGGTTTCTAAAGTGTAGAAAGGATGTGAAGACAGTGGTGCGAATGCAGTATAAATCCAAAAGGATATTATTAGAACTGTATCGAGGGAGGCAATGGCCCAGTGGTATTATCGCTGAACTGTTATTCCAGAGACGAGAGTGTGGTGCTGGAAAAGCGCAGCAGGTCAGGCAGCATCCGGGAAGCAGGAGAATTGACATTTCGGGCATAAGCCCTTCTAGGTGCAGGTCTACCGGTTTGAGGGGGCATAGTCTACTAGCGTGAGGAAGGACATATGCCCGAAACGTTGATTCTTCTGTTCCTCGGATGCTGCCTGACCTCCTGTGCTTTTCCAGCACCACACTCTTGACTGATCTCTAGCATCTGCACTCCTCGCTTTCTCCCGGTTATTCCAGGGACCCAGGCAATGTCCTGGGGACCTGGGATCAAATCCTGCCATGACAGATGGTGGAATTTGAATTAAATAAACATCTGGAATTAAGAGTCTAATGATGACCATGGTTTCATTGTCAATTGTCAGAAAAACCCATATGGTTCACGAATGTTCTTACCTCATCTGCCCTACATGTGACTCTATACCCACAGCAATTGCCCTCTGAATAATTAGGGATAAACAGTAAATGCTGGCTTCATCCTGTGAAAGATCATAACTAGAGGGTATAGGTTTAAGGTGAGAGGTGAAAGTTTTAAAGGGGACCTAAAGGGCAACCTTTTGACGTGGGGGATGGTGCGCGTATGGAATGAGCTACCAGGGGGATGGTGGAGACTGGTACAATTACAACATCTAAAAGTCGTCTGGATGGGTACGTGAATAGAATGGTTTCGAGAGATATGAGCCAAGTGCTGGCAAATGGGAGTAGATTAATTTAGGATATCTGGTCGGCATGGACCGAAGGGTCTGTTTCTGTGCTCTACATCTCCATGACTACGACTCTGTGCATAATTGGATCAAATAGCTCAGTTCCGTTTTGTACCATCTATGTAATCTGAAGGAACTGCATGATGTTGTATTTTGTTACACGCTGGCTAGAAAGGATTTTAAGATTGTCAGGGTTAGTGAAATGTGAAGATGCTGAACGATTCTTTGGAAAGGATTGCACTTTTACTATGAAACATTGGCAAAAAAGAAATCACATGTTAATCGATAGGATGGTCTCTTGAATATTTGTGTTGGAACAAAGCAGGCTTCTTGTGCAAGCCAGCATGATGAGCTGATTGTAGGAGGAAAATAATTCAGTTATCTGGAAAGACTAGAAAAAATGGGTTATTTTCATTCAAGGAGAGTTGGTCAGTGGGAATGTTATTCTGGGTATTCAGAATAATGAATTTTGAAAGGTTAATAGGAGAAACTATTCTCAGCATTCTATCAGAGAATACAAACTTAACATTTTTACAATCTACAATACACTGCCTGAAAGAAGTGCATGTCTTCCATAAAGTGTAACTTTCAGAAGGAAGCTGGATTGGTACAATAAGGAGAACATTTTGCAGAGCTATGGAAGGGGAGTAGAGAGGTTAGCCTGACCATAACACACAGGAGCAGAAGTTAGGCCATTCAGCCTACTGAGTCTGCTCAACCATTCAATAATGGCTGGTAAATTTCTCATCCCCATTCTCCCTGTAACCCTTGATTCCCTTGATACTCAAGAACCCATCTATCTCAGTCTTAAATACACTCAATGACTGGCCTCCACAGCCTCCTGTGGCGGTGAATTCCAGAGATTCACCACTCTTTGGCTGAAGAAATTTCTCCTTATCTCCACTCTAAAAGGGCTTCCCTTTCCCCTAAGGCATTGCCCTCGGTTCTAGTCTCTCCTCCCCATGGAAACATCTTCCCAACATCCACTCTGTCCAGGCCATTCGGTGTTCTGTAAGTTTCTCATCCTTCGAAATTCCATCGTGTAAAGACCCAGAGTCCTCAAACATTAAGCTTTTTCATTCCTGGGACCATTCTTGTGAACCTCCTCTGAACTCGCTTTAGGGTCAAACATCCTTCCTGAGATAATAGGTCCAAAACTGCACACAGTACCCCAAATGTGCTCAAGCCAGAGCCATATAGAGCCTCAGAAGCACGTCACTGCTTTTATGTTCAAGTCCTCCCAAAATAAATGCCATCATTGCATTTGCCTTCCCTAAAGAGTGACTCAACCTGTAAGGTTACATTGAAAGAATCCTGGACTAAATCTCCCAAGTCTCTTTGCACTTCAGACTTCTAAATTTTCTCCCCATTTAGAAAATAGTCCATGTCCTTTTCTTCCTACCACTTTTCCGTTTTACTCCACCTGCCACTTCCTTGCCCACTCTCCTAATCTGTCCAAATCCCCCTGCAGCCTCCCCACCACCTCAGTGCTACCTGTCCTGCTACCTGTGGGCAGCTTGGTGGCTCAGTGGTTAGCACTGCTGTCTCACAGTGCAAGGGACCCGGGTATGATTCCAGCCTTGGGCGACTGTCTGTGTGAAGTTTGCACATTCTCACCGTGTCTGCGTGGGTTTCCTTTGGGTGCTCCAGTTTGCTCCCACAATCCAAAGATGTGCTGTTTAGGTGAATTAGCCATGCTAAATTGCCCATAGAGTTCTGAGATGTGTAGTTTAGATGCATTTGTCAGGGGTAAATGTTGACTAATACGGTAGGGGAATGAGTCTTGGTGGGATACTCTTCAGAGGGTCGGTGTGGACTTGTTGAGCTAAATGGCCTGTTTCCACACTGTAGGGATTTTACGATTCTATATTAGATTTCAAGGAGCTGGCACATGCACAATGCACTGAATGGCTGCCTCTTTACGAAAGTTTTGATTATTTTTCTTAAATCAACTGTACCATCCCTGTGATTGTCAATCACTGTGCTGCCTCCAGGGGTGCCTGTAACCCATGTGTTTTGTATGTTCCTATTCCACTGAAATATCTAATCAGGTTAAAAAAAAAAGTTGACTTTCTGTCAACTCATCTGATATTTATACCCCATCATAAGAAACATTGGTGTGAATCAGTTTTGTTTCTAAGAGTTTCCATTATGAAAGTTAGTCAAGAAAAAAAACTCTCTTAATTTTTCATCAAACATCTTTAACACAGTCAACTCATGAAGAAGGTAAATTTAGTGAGGGAACTGAAGTATCCTGGAGAAACAATTCTCCTTCCTGTCAAGAACATTGTAGCACAACACAATGGCAATTACTTTCCTTCAACTAATTTTTAAAAATCATGTTCTCTTTCAGTTTCTCAGAGCAGCCTCAGCTTGAAGAAACAGAGGAGTCGAAGCTTTTTCAACTCATTCCTCTGTTGCTTTCGTGACTACAATGTGGAGTCGACGACCAGCAACTGCAACAGCAATGCTCAGATCCCAACGGTGGAGGAGAATGGGTCAATTGCTAAGGTGTGTTTTGTTTCACTGTCATTCGTGAACAAGAATTTGGAGAGCAAATTTCCACATGGAAGCTGCTGCTCAACTGAAAACTTATTCTTCGCTACCGAGTAACTATCATTATAGATAAAATATTAATTTACTCCATTAAGAATCAGTTGTCAATCAAAATGGTTTCAGATCAAAAAATTAACAAAGGAATTAGAAATAAATGAATACAATTGATGCTCCTGGTCAGAGCCAACTGTCACCAGCTACTTGCTTCATAATTTTAAAATGTGCCAGTATTTCCATCTTAAACTGAAAGTTGGAGATTTTTGGTAAAATGTTGTTGAGATCTTTGGCACCACATTGAAGTACCTTTCAGAATGTCTCTGTTCTGTCACAGTTTCATGATTAATTGACCATTTAAAAGCGTTTGGCTTTCTCACAAAGGAGTTCAATAATGAAGAGTTTGCATATTTAGAAACAGAGTTACAGGCGAGGCCCAAAAGTATTTTTGGCAAAGGTGCAAACTGTTCCAACCTTTTAAATCTTGGACCATATTCAGACATTTTAATCTGCCGTTAAAATCTCCAGTGAAGTTTTTGTTTCACTGTTCAAAACTTTTCTAAAGTGTTCTTTAAAGTTGAAAGTTCATAGTTCAAATTTTTTCCAACTGTGACTCCATTTAGAGACTTGAAAATTATTGCGACTACTCTGCAACCACTCTGTGAGAACTGAGAGCAAGGGCCTGTTCAAACAGAAGCACAGCTGTTGTAACTTGGTCCATAGGGCAGCAGGCATTACTGCCTTGGATCTTGCATGTTCAAAATTTTAGCTGAAAATTTTTAACCATAAGACCATGAGACACAGAGCAAAAGTAACCCATGAAAATTTAAGCTCTTTCTTAGCTCGTAGATTGAATAACTGATTGGAAGCTGGTTAAAATAATTCTGTCACAAAACACTTCTGTTCCCAAAAAGAGAGGCAGAAAAAAGAACCAACATTTTCAAGGTTAAAATAAATAGTTAAGACAGATTTTAGAGGCAAACTATTGTTTAGAGAGAATCGAAAATGAAGGGCATGGCAATAAAAAAGCCAATGGGATGACACGTCCCCTTGTAATTAAAATTCGGTGAGACATCTGATACAGAAACAAGATATTCAGCCCAAGCACGTCGGTATTTGTGCTCCGTTTGAGCCTTCTCTTTTCTCATCTAAATCTATCATTTATCCCTTACTCCTTCAAATGTTTTTTCAGTTTCTTTTAAAATACACCATGTGCTTCATCTGCTCCCTGTGATAGAGAGTTTCCCATTCTTTCTGCTGGTTGGGTAAAGAGGTTCCTTTTGAATTCCCTATTGAATTTCTTGGTGACTATCCCATATTGATGACCCCTCGTTATGCACTTCACAAAAAGAAACATTTCTGTATCCTCTATCAAAATGTTTCATACTATCAAAATGCTCTGTGAACCTGCACTTTGTATCTCCGATGTAGAGGAGACCACATTGGTAGCAAGGGATGCAGTAAACCAGGTTAGAAGAGGTGTAGGTGAATCTTTGCCAGATTTGGAATGATTGCTTGGGGCCTTGGCCGGAGGTGTAGGGACAGGTCTTGCACTTCCTGCAGTTGGAGGGAAAGGTGCAGGGTGTGGAGGAGAAGTGGGAAAGGAATGTGGAGCTGACAAGGGAGTCGCAGAGTGAACGGTCCCTATGGAAAGCAGATTATTATCCATATGTATGTCCAATGCCCATTTAAATGCCCTCAACGTGGGCAAGTCTACTACTGTTGCAGGCAGGCTGTTCCATGTCCCTACTATTCTCGGAGTAAAAACACTACCCCAAATATCTGTCCTCTCATGTTAACCTTCACCATCTGAGGAAAAAGGCTCTCGCTGTCCACCCTATTTAACCCTCTGATTATCTGATATGTCTCGATTAAGTCACTTCTCAACCTTCTGCCCGATGAAAACAACCTCAGTTCCCTCAGCCTTTCTTCATAAGGTCTTCCTTCCATACCAGGCAACATCCCAGTAAATCTCCTCTAAACCCTTTCCAAAGCTTCCACATCCTTCCTACATTGTGGTGACCAGAACTGTACACAATACTCTAGGTGTGGCCTTACCAGTGTCTTGTACAGCTGAAGCATGACCTCATGGCTCTGAAACTCAATGCCCCTACCAATAAATGCCAGTACACCACATGCCTTCTTAACAGTCTTATCAACCTGGGTGGTAACTTTCGGGGATTTATACACCTGGACACCAAGATCTCTCTGTTCATCTACACTGCCAAAAGTTTTACCATGGGCCCAGTACTCTAAATTCATGTTACTTCTTCCGAAGTGAACTACCTCACACTTTTCCACATTAAACTCAATTTGCCACTTCTCAGCCCAGCTCTGCATCTTATCTTTGTCTCTTTTTAACCCACAACATCCTTCGGCACTGTCCACAATCCTGCCTACCTTAGTGTCATCTGCAAATTTACTAACCCATCGTTCTATGCTCACCTCCAGATCAGTTATTAACTGACTAACAGTAGTGGCTCCAAAACAAATCCTTGCAGCGCACCACTGGTAACTGAGCTCCAGGATGATCATTTCCAATCAACCACCCCATCCTCGTCTTCTTTCAGCTTGCCAATCTAAACTGCTAAATCACCTTCAAACCTGAAAATCCGTATTTTGTACAATAGTTTACCATGTGGAACCTTATCAGTGGTGTTTATCAGCCTTACTGAAATCCATACATACCACATCGACCGCTTTTCCCTCATCCACCTGTTTGGTCACTTTTGCGAAGACCTCAATAAGGTCTGTGAGGCACAACCTACCCTTCACAAAACCATGTTGACTATTCCTAATCAAATTATTCCCCTCTAGATGATTATGAACCCTGTCTCTTATAACATTTTCCAATACTTTACCCACAACCAAAGTAAGGCACACTGGCCTATAATTACCAGGGTTGTCCTGACTTCCCTCCTTAAACAAGGAACAATATTTGCTATCCTCCAGGCTTCTGGCACTACTCCTTTGACAATAATGACACATTTGATCAAAGCTAAAGGCCCTGCAATCTCCTCCCTGGCTTCCCAGAGAATCCAAGGATAAATCTCACTGGCCCAGGGGTTTTGTCTATTTTCAGAACTTCCAAAATTGCTTAAACCTCGTCTTTGTCAGCCACAATCCCATCTAATCTTGTAGCCTGTATCTCTGTGTTCTCAATAACATTGGAAAGGGCAATGTGTATAATGACGAAAAGTATTCATTAAGCACTTTCGCAATGTCCTCAGATTCCATACACAACTTCCCTCTACTGTCTTTGGCCCTAACCTTACTCATTCTTTTCTTCCTGATATACCTATAGAAGGCCTCAGGGTTTTCCTTGATCCTATCCGCCAACAACTTCTCATGTCCCCTTCTGGTTCTTCTTAGCTCTCTCTTTAGATCCTTTCTGGTTAACTTATAACTCTCAGGCCCCCTAATTGAGCCTTCACGCCTCACCCTCACTCAAACCTTCGTCGTCTTGTTGACAGGAGTTTCAACAACTTTAGTAAACCATGGCTCCCTCGCCTGACAACTACCTCCCTACCTGATAGGTACATACTTATCAAGGACCCGCAGTAGCTGTTCCTTGAATAAGCTCCACATTTCGAGGGTGTCCATCCCCTGTAGTTTCCTTCCCCATCCTGTGCATCCTAAATCTTGCCTAATCACATCATAATTGCATTTCCTCCAATTATACCTCTCTTCCCTGCGGTATACCTATCCCAACCCATTGCTATTGTAAGCATAACCGAATTATGGTCACTATCCCCAAAGTACCTGAAGAAGGGCTTATGCCCGAAATGTCAATTCTCCTGCTCCTTGGATGCTGCCTGATCTGCTGCGCTTTTCCAGCAACACATTTTTCAGCTCTGATCTCCAGCATCCACAGTCCTCACTTTCTCCTCACCAAAGTACTCACATACTTCCAAATCTAACACCTGGCCAGATTCATTACTCCAAATCCAATATAGTATTGCCCCTTGTTGGTCTGTCTACATACTGTGTCAGAAAACACACCTGCACACATTGAACGAAATGACCTATCTAAGCTACTTGAACGATAGTATTCCTAGTCAATATTGGAGAAGTTAAAGTCCCCCATAACAACAACCCTGTTACTCTTGCTCCTACTGAGAATCATCTTTGCTATCCTTTCCTCTACATCCCTGGAACAATTCGGAGGCCTAATGAAAACTCTCGACAGGGTGACCCCTCCTTTCCTGTTTCTAACCTCAGCCCAAACTACCTCCGTGGATGAGTCCTCAAACGTTATCTCAGCTGCTGTAATACTACCTTGATTAACATTGCCACCACCCCCACCCACTACCCTTTTACCATCTTCTCTGTTCTTAATGAAACATCTAAATTCCAGAATCTGCAACAACCATTCCTGTCCCTCCTCTAGCCATGTCTCTGAAATGGCCACAACATTGAAATCCCAGGTACCAACCCATGCTGCAAGTTCACTCACTTTATTCCAGATGCTCCTGGCATTGATGTACACACATTTCAAACTAACGTCCTGGTTGCCGGTGCCCTCTTGCGACCTTGTAAATCTATCCTGACCTCGTTACCCTCTACCTCCTTTACACTGGAGCTACAATTCAGGTTCACATCCCCCTGCTGCATTAGTTTAAACACTCCTGAAGTGCATTAGCAAATTCCCCCCTCATGGTATTGGTACCCCTCTGGTTCAGGTGAAGATCATCCTGTTTGTAGAGGTCCCACCTTGCTTTGCCCAGAAAGAGCTCTAATTATCCGAGAATCCAAACCCCTCCCTCCTGCAGCCACGTGTTCAGCTCCACTGTCTCCCTATTCCTCACTTCACTAGCACGTGGCATAGGCAACAAACCAGAGATAACAACTGTTTGTTCTAGCTCCCTGAATTTCTGACTTAGACCCCCACCTTTCTTCCTACTTATGTCATTGGTGCCCATGTAGACCATGACTTGAGGCTGCTCCCCCTCCCCCTCAAGGATCCCAAATACACGATCAGAAACATCACGAGCCCTGGCACCTGAGAGGCAACACACAAGTCGCGAATCTCTCTTGTTCCCACAAAACCACCTATATGCCCTCCTAACTATGGAGTCCCCAGTGACTAAAGCTCTGCTCCCCTTCCTACTTCCCCTCTGAGTAACAGGGACAGACTCTGTGCCAGACACCTGAGCCCCATTGCTTACCCCTGGTAAGTCTTCACCCCCATTAGTATCCAGAATGGTATCCTTGTTATTGAGGGGAACCACCATAGGAGATCCCTGCGCTGCCTGCCGGCTGCCTTTCCTATCCCCCTGACAGTAACCCATTTCCCTTCACGTGGCTGTGGAGTAACTACATCTGTAACTCCTCTCAATAACCTCCTCCGCCTCCCAAATGATCCGAAATGCATCCAGCTCCAGTTCCCTAACATGGTTCTTGAGGAGCTGGAGTTAGGTGCACTTCCCACAAATGAAGTCAGCAGGGACACTAGAGGTGACCCTTACCTGCACATACCGCAGGAGGAGCATTCAACTGCCCTAACCTCCATTCCCACTGGTCTAAATTTCCCAAATAGACTGCTGAAAACATGAAACACAAAAGAAAACACTTGTCACTTGCCAACCAACGCACAGAACTTTTTTTTTGTTAGAGGAGGAGGATGGGTGGGAGACACTATCCCAGTAGTGTTTTAGGTAAAGCAACTGCCCAAATAAGTAACTTCGTGACCCCTCCGACTGGCACCAGGAACTGAAGAATACCGGACCTAAAAGTGAGTAATTTATGTTGAATACTCACGTATCCCAACAGGCTCTGCTGCTCTCTGGTGTCCTCCTGACCTCTCCAACATCCTCCAGGAACTTCAAGCTTCACTATTTCCTGGTTTATACCGTATCCTACTATGGAACTACTACTTGGGATCCAATGGATTTCTCTTACCAGGGACTTATTTCCCTAGCTCTTTCTCATTTATACTCCGATTGATTCTATTCTTTGATCTCCAGTGCCTATAGTGGGCGGCACGGTGGCACAATGGTTAGCGCTGCTGCCTCACAGCGCCGGAGACCCGGGTTCAATTCCCGACTCAGGCGACTGACTGTGTGGAGTTTGCATGTTCTCCCCGTGTCTGCGTGGGTTTCCTCCGGGTGCTCCAGTTTCCTCCCACAGTCCAAAGATGTGCAGGTCAGGTGAATTGGCCATGTTAAATTGCCCATAGTGTTAGGGAAGGGGTAAGTGTAGGGGTATGGGTGGGTTGTGCTTCGGCGGGTTGGTGTGGACTTGTTGGGCCGAAGGGCCTGTTTCCACACTGTAATCTAATCTAAAAAAAACCCATTTCTCACTACAACGGTGATTACTCCTTTACTAATAAAGTTACACTACCTCATTTTCAATCCTGCTTGTCCTTCCAAAACACCTTAGTACCTTTGGATATTCAGTTCCCAAACTTGGTCTCCCTGCAACTACATCTCCATAATTACCACCAAATCGTAGCTATTTCCTCTATTTGCACTGTCAACCCATTACTTTTATTCCAATTGCTTCATAAAATCAGATAAGACAACATCAAAGATTCAGTATATAGAAAGACAAAGCATTATAGATATTTTTAATCAGTCTGTTCAGATGTGTTATGACACACCTCTGGAACAGGTGGGACTTGAACCTTGGCCTTCCGGCCCAGAGGTACGGACACAGGCAATGTGCTACTTCATTGGATGAAAAGCAAGGGATAGAGGTATTCACCAAATGGATGTGGATTTGTGCAATCAAGTTAGCATTCAAAATGAGCACAAATGAAAGTACGTATGTCTTTTTAAAAATGAGCAAAAAGACTTTTACTAAGATCAGAAATGGATTCAAAAAAATAAACTTTTAAAAGATCTGGTTTGTTCACAGTTGTTGTATTCAATTTTGACCACCAAATTACAGCAACAACAGTGAAGCTAGAGAAGCATTCATTAGTGTGAACCAGAAATTGGAAAGTATATTTCTAAGAAGATTTGTATCTATGGTACCGATTGTATTGGAAAAAGGAAATACTTAATAGGATGTTGATAAAATTATGAAAGGTATGATGGTTTAATGGATAGTAGGGTGACGTTCGAAAAATGAATACCCCGGACTAACTAAAGGATTTGAGGACAAGGTGCATCTGATTAAAATTTTTGAACAGCTGTGTCGAAAGCTGGCGCAATCGTGGTGGATCAAATTGTCATTCCATGCTGCAAACTCCGATGATAATCGATTTCTCAGATATTCCAAAATTCTTTGATATTAATGAATTGCTTGTGAAGAACAGTCATTATTGTGATAAGGCCAAACTATGTTTCTTTGCTGTATGACTCTAAACAGACAACTGTAGCAATTAAACTGCACACAGCCAAGGTCCCACAAGCAACTTATTAGTCCATTTTTTGTAGATATTGATTGAAGGATAAATATTAGGAAGAATTCCTTACTTTTCTTGAATCAGTGGTGCAGTCTTTTACAATCCATTAAGTAGAGAGCAGGGATTTCTCTTCAATGACTCATCCTGGAACTGTCAATAAAAAGTGACATGAAAGGTGCAAAGGAGCACTCCAAGTTACTTGAATGTTAGCCTAGGTTATGAGTTCAATTCCTGGAATGGTACCTGAGATATACTATACAAAATAAACTAAAATAAAAGAATAATAAAGCTTGTCCTCATTGCTGTAACACATATCTAATCAGTGTGTTTGTCAGCATCAGTGCTTTGGTTTTGTACAAGTTAACCCCATCAGTCCCAAGGAAACAAGACTTTCCCAGAGACTGTCTCAGGTTGAGGCTTCTCTCAGTTTCCTCCCATTTACAAGCACTGATGGAATCTGATCCCTTGATACATTTAAGCAATTTTGAATGGCTGCTGGCATGACTGGTGGCAAGGCCTTCCTTAAGAAGATTCCACTAAAGGCAGCAATCCATTTTTAAGACTGTAAGAAATAGGAACAGCAATAGGCTGTTCAGCCCCTTGAGCTTGCTCTACCATTCAATCAGATTATGGCTGACATATCCATGACAAATCTTTGATGTACGAAAGATTTTTCCGCTCATTGTTTTGGTCTCACTGTTATATCACTATAATTGGGAATGGGTCATCCAATATTGAATTTCATTTGAGGAAGACAGACATAGGCAGACAGATGCGTGATTACTATTGGGACATCATTGATGGTCATTGGAAGGCAGGAAGGTCTGACTCTGATAATCTAATTTTGAAGATGCATTTCTTATAACTGATCAATCTTACCGACTGTCATTTAAGCATAGTCAAACTTGAGAGAAAGTGCTCATTTCTAATTCTAAGTTTTAAGTGCTTCAAAAAGAAGCGTTAAATTATTCGTTAATTAGTCACTCATTTAGAATATGTAGTGATTTGCTATGAGTGAGCTTAACTGCAGGTTATGTTTTACAGCCTAGTTAAAGACCGGAAACTCCAGAAAGAGACTTTGTATGTTATTTAACAAACATCATATTGAACAAAATGATACAAGTTGTAAATGTACTCTGTTTTCTGCAACAAAATTTAGTTTGTGGAGAAATATATCAAGGCAAGCTAGTAAATCTGTCCACCATAAATTGAAGAATGCTGTTAATGCATTTGGTTTGAGGATACTTTATTCGAATTCCGTTTACCCACTATCTTATTTTTAAACAACCTGTTTGAACATGCAGTGAGTCTTCTGGCAGGGCCAAAGGCTTGCAATCTCCTCCGTGGCTTCCCAGAGAATACTAGGAAAAGTCCTATCCAGCCCAGGGGACTTATCTATTGTTACGCTTTCTAGAATTGCTAGCACCTTAATCCCATCTAGTCTAGTAGCCTGTATCTCAGTATTCTCCTCGACCACATTGTCTTTTTCCTGTGTGAATACTGACAA